>NC_079453.1:1395259-1447759 GCF_903798145.1 Danio aesculapii
ATAACTCTCACACAGCCACGCTTTAATGCAGAAGCGTCCGCTGACTGTACCCGAGGCCTCCAGCGCTTGATTAAAGCGAGTGAATCTGCAGATCTGACGCTCTTCTTCTTTGTTTCAGTAGATGAGCTGCTGCTGTTGGCATTGCAGATCCACAGATCGGCTTTCGATGCATCCACAAACTGTAGGAGCAACAGTTGGGAGTGAGGTTGATGTGGTGTTGGGGAAATGCAATATATTACAATCTAAAGTGATTTTGAGTCTTAATTTGGCCATAACGTTCTCTGTGTTTCAGCAAATGTGATGATTTTTGCTGACAAATCTGCTTTTGACACATATTTTGGGAAAAAGCTTTAAAAGTTTTCAACAACTCAATAATACACTGGGCAAATTGACTCCCCTTTGGATATGTTGGTGCTGTTTTTGGCCCTCTGACTTCCATTATAATCACATTTTAATGCAAAGCCATGACAGCATATGCATTATAATATGTGTATGCAGAATCTGCAGATCTGACGCTCTTCTTCTTTGTTTCAGTAGATGAGCTGCTGCTGATGGCATTGCAGATCCAAAGATTTATAGGGTTTATGCTGCGATGCATCCACTATCTGTAGAAGCAACAGTTGGGAGTGAATATGATGCAGTGTTGGGGAAAAAGTTAAATATACTACCTGACAAAAGTCTTGTCGTGAATTCCAGTTGTAAGAGCAAAAAAAACTGGACTTCTAGTTAATCATTTGAAAAAGTGTCAGAAGGTGGATTTTTCCCATGAATCACCTGTTGATCTGCATCCCAATCATCACCAATACTGCAGAAGACCTACTGGAACCAGCATGGAGCCAAGATTCTCACTGATATCAGTCAAGTTTGGTGAAGGAGAAATCATGGTTTGGGGTTATATTCAGTATGGGGGCGTGCGAGAGATCTGCAGAGTGGATGATCAACATCAACAGCCTGAGGTATCAAGACATTTGTGCTGCCCATTACATTACAAACCACAGGAGAGGGACAATTCTCCAGCCGAATAGCGCTCCTTCTCATACTTCAGCCTCCACATCAAAGCTCCTGAAAGCAAAGAAGGTCAAGGTGCTCCAGGATTGGCCAGCCCAGTCACCAGACATCAACATTATTGAGCATGTCTGAGGTAAGATGGAGGAGGCGTTGAAGATGAATCTAAAGAATCTTGATGAACTCTGGGAGTCCTGCAAGAAGGCTTTCTTTGCCATTCCAGATGACTTTATTAATCAGTGATTTGAGTCATTGCAGAGATGTATGGATGCAGTCCTCCAAGCTCATGATGGAGTCAGACACAATATTCATTCTGTTTCCACTGCAGCATGAGCACATATTCTATACTGGACATTATTGAAGGTTCAGTGAGCAGACTTTAGTCTAAGCAGAGTCAGACCTTACTGTCCTAATGAAATCATTCAAAATCAAGGCATGATCATATTTTATTTGGGTAAAAATACCGTAATCTAGAGGCCTTTGCCTTTCATATAAGCCACTTCTGATATCAAATCATCCCCTAGAAGTCAAGGTATTATTTGTTGTTCCTAAAACTTTGATAGGCCACAAGACTTTTGTCAGGTAGTGTATTAGAATTTAAAGTCCTTAATAATAATAATAATAATAATAATTGTCTGTTATGCTATGTGAAAGTATGTTTTCTTATTGTTGCAGTTTTTTATAAGTAGGCTTTAGATGGTATTATATTACTATTTGATCCAACACTGCTGACATGGGACCCTACACCCTAGTGTTACGTATAGATGCTTTTTTAAGGAAAGTAACGTGGAAATATGTGTTTTTGTTTTTGTATTTTTTAAACAGGCTTAAGATTGTAATGTATTAGTATTTTATCCAATACTGCCAACCCAGGCTCATTCTGAAAACGTAGTCCCGATGACGTTTCTGGAGACTGCGAATTATGTAGCTGGAGGTACGAATGGCTGCATTTAATTTTTTAAGCAAACGCTGCGGGGCGCTATGAAGCTGTTCCTTTTAGCGTTTGCCGGCTGACCGCTTACCTTCGTGTGGAGGGCTTTCCTGCTGCAACCAGTTTGTCCGGTTAGCTCGTCCTGTACGTCGGCGGATTTAAGACGCAGAGAGGAGCTGACCACGATGACTGGGTTCGAGTCCGGGGAAGAGAGGTTCCAGAAATCAGGTAAGACTAAAACAGAATCCAAGAAATAAAGCGAAGAAGTTCATAACAGGGTGAGAGTGTGGTAAAATCCGAAAACGTGGCTTTTCTTTTTCCGGACGGCTTTTGTAAATCGTTGGTTGGGTTTAGGGCGGGCGGGTCAATTGCTAAAATCGGTTGGGTTCAGGGAAGGAGGAGGGTGGGTCGGCCAGCCGATTGGCCGGTCGCCCAGTCAATCATTCAGCCAGTCGGACAGACAGACGTTCGTTCGACAGCGGCCTCTGGTGGGTTTACGCGAGAACAGCACGGGCGCAAACGCCACTCGCGGGAGACGTCTGAGAAGCCAAAAAGGCGCACACAGCGGCCTCTCGTGGATTCGCGAAAACCAAAAACTGCAAAAATACGTACCTCCCGGGATGTATTTTGCGGTCTCCAGAAACGTCCTCGGGACTACGTTTTCAGGATGAGCCTGGGTTGAATACTGCGGATATGGGAGCCTGGAGCACAAAACCAAAAAAAAGTGTCCTGTTTTTGTGTGGAAATTATATGTATTCATTATCTTAAAGTGGAAAAAAGAAGATTTCCAGTAGATGTATGGTTTGTTAGACCACTTTTGTTCATTACAAATATTTGAGAATCTGGAATCTCTGAGTGAAATAAAGAAAAGGGCTTTTAATTGATTAAAGCGGGAGAATCTGCAGATCTGACGCTCTTCTTCTTTGTTTCAGTAAATGAGCTGCTGCTGTTGCTGATGGCATTGCGGATCCACAGATCTATAGGGTTTATGTTGCGATGCATTCACAAACTGTAGACGCAGCTGGGAATGAGTACGATGCAGTGTTGGGACAAAAAAAGTAACGTATAAAAAATATGTAAAGTGATCAAATGATCTAAAGACACATGAAAAAAGTAACTAAATGTGTGTTACTCAGATACTTTTTAAGGAAAGTGATGTGAATGTGTGTTGTTATTTGCAGTACAGAATATTATTGCAGTACTAAACTAGTTCTGTTGGGAGACATACTTTATCTTCAATGGATGTTGCTTTACTTGAAGGGGGTGTTGATAAAACTCTCCTGAAACCTTTATAATCATTATAATGACACTTGTCATGAATATGAAGGCAATTTTATGCCTGATTCTGAAAACTGTCATTAAGTGTCCTGTTAAATTCAAAGATTGAGATGTCATTGTTGTGACAACTTGAAATTATAAGACAACCTAATTTGTCATAAATATAAATCTGTCATAAGCATGATTCTCATGAGGCCATTGTAATTGTGTTTAAACTGAATTTGACATTATAATGTCTCATTCAAAAGTGTCAGTACCCTGTCAAATAATTTTATAACAGTGTCGTTAAGATTTAATGACATTAAATGGCATTTTAAGATCAAAATCAATGTATCACATCAATGTATTTGAAGTAAAAAAAATGACGTCTTCATAAAACTCATGACACGATTATCATGACCTCATGTTGATTACAGATTTATGACAAGTTATGATGTCTAAGTTGACAAAGACAGGTTAAGATGTAGCTGATTATGTCATGTTTGCATTTAAAATAAGTCATTGGCATGCATAAAATGTCATTCATATTCATGACACCATTATAGAGGTTTCATAACAGTCTTACGAACACAAACCTTAAATGTTACCTATTAATATACCAGACTGAAATGACCTGCTCTGTGATTCAGACGGCTTCAGACGGAGATGTAAAAAGAGTGTATGAATATGATCTTGGCAGTAACAGAGTGAGTTTGGATGACTTTGCGAGGGTCCTTCACAAACACTAATCCAACAATCTGAACTGAAGATCTTAAAAGCCGCAGAGAGTCGACATTAACACCATATTCATAACTCACGAGTCTAAGCTCGTCCTCCACAAAGTCAGAAACACAGTGAGTCAGCATCATTTACCGCTCTAATCTGACACATCTCCGCTCCTGATTAGGGAAATCTTCAATGATGATTTAGTGATGGTGTTAATCGTCTGGAAATCTCGTCTCGCTGCTGCTTTAATGTGGAGGATTCAGAGCTGAAAGACAGACACGTCAAACTTCTGCTGTTTCCACTATTGCTTACCATATACATCCCATTTTGACCAAAGTGTCTCCATCTTCTGATGGCAGCACGATAACTCTCCATGTCAAAAAGCGCCAATCATCTCAGACTGGTTTGTTGAACATGACAATGAGTTCACTGTACTCAAATGGCCTCCACAATCACCAGATCTCAATCCAATAGAGCACCCTTGGGATGTGGTGGAACAGGAGATTGGCATCATGGATGTGCAGCCGACAAATCTGCAGCAACTGCGTGATGCTATCATGTCAATATGGAGCAAAATCTCTGAGGAATATTTCCAGTACATTGTTAAATCTATGCCACCAAGGATTAAGGCAGTTCTGAAGGCAAAGGGGGTCCAACCCGGTAGTAGTAAGGTGTACCTAATAAAGTGGCCGGTGAGTGTATATTAAATAACAAGGGTCCCGTGAAGTGCTTTGAAATTCTTTTTTAATTTGATGTTTGACGTAGTCTCAACTGAAACATGAAAAGAGATTGGGACATATAGTAGCTCCGCCCCTTTCTAAAAAAACAGCCAATAGCGTTTTGTTTTGTCAAAGCTCTGCCATTGAGAGTGTTTTGAGCTCAAGCGCATCAAAAGGAAAGCAAATGAGAAGAAGGGGCGGGGCATGTCAGACACTAGAGAGCATTTGATTGGTCAGAAGATTTGATGAGAAGCTGAAGCATTAATTATGTACAGTATGAAGTGAAACAGCATGAAATATGAAGTATGATTGTTGATCAATTGGTAGGCGCAGAAGGTCCCTACTTCCAGTCGCACAGATAATAAGAATTATTTATATTATTTATTAAATTTCCTATTCATTTGTTTTTTATTAATGTCTACCCCTACCCTAAACTCAACCGTCACAGTAATGTAAAAACAGATCCGGATCTGGAGTCTTCTCTATTAGTATAGCTGATTAACCATGTGAATGGATGATAACAGCCTTCTGAGCCTACCAGTAGGCGCACTTGTCACTGTTTTGATGCACACTAGATTATAGACATCATTAAGACTAACATACTGATGGTGACTGGGCTGGCCAATCCTGGAGCAGCTTGACCTTCTTTGCTTTCAGGAGCTTTGATGTGGAGGCTGAAGTATGAGAAGGAGCGCTATCCTGCTGGAGAATTTGCCCTCTCCTGTGGTTTGTAATGTAATGGGCAGCACAAATGTCTTGATACCTCAGGCTGTTGATGTTGATCATCCACTCTGCAGATCTGTCGCACGCCCCCATACTAAATGTAACCCCAAACCATGATTTCTCCTTCACCAAACTTGACTGACTTCTGTGAGAATCTTGGCTCCATGCTGGTTCCAGTAGGTCTTCTGCAGTATTGGTGATGATTGGGATGCAGATCAACAGGTGATTCATCCACCTTCTGACACTTTTCCAAATGATCAACTAGAAGTCGAGTTATTATTTGTTGCTCTTACAACTGGGATTGACAACAAGACTTATGTCAGGTAGTGTACACACACGTTTATTTTGAATATGCTTAATTTTTTGCCCAGCCCTACTAATTTTGCATGTAAACAATATGTAAAATGGCTGAATAAAGCAACCATTCCGAACCACACATCACAAACATTTCATAAGTCATTTCTCCAGCATCTACACATCATGGTGGAGAATGTGGGCCAAGCTTGGATCAATTCCCACCCCTCAGCACCTGTCGGGTTCTGCTCATCTTCTCGCTCAATCCCCAATATATAAACCTGCAGCACGGCTGCCATCATCCACCAGCCGAGCTCTAAACGGCCCCAGGTTGAAGATTGCCACCACGAGCCCAGAGCAAACACCGATCGGAGCGTTTCTCCTCCAATCAGAACAATGAACGCTGGGAAGGGAGAGCAGTGTCAATACTCCCCGCCGGCGCACATTCATGTGTCTGAAAGAGGCGCGCGGCGTGGGGGAGAGCGACGCCAGCCGCTCAAAGACAAGTGCAGAAAAAGCCACACGAGGGGCCAATTGATGCTGCTAGCAGGTGGATGGTTCTCCTTTCAGGCCAAAACTGCAGAAAAAACCCAACACATTTCCTTTTTCAAGGGGATCACTTATCTGAAATCAGCAGTCTATTGAAAAGGGCCTCCTCTACTTTCGCGCACCCCCCCCCCCCACAACACACACACACAATTTTTGGCTCTCCAAAACAGACACTTCCACACACACACACACACACACACACATACATACACATACATATATGCATGCATGCACACACACAAGTGTACACACACACACACACACACACACACACATGCACACACACATACATACACCCACATACATGCACACATATACAAACGCATACATGCATACAGTCACACGTACACATATGCGCGCACACACATACATGCATACATGCACACATACACACATATACATACTCATATACACATACATACATACATGCATACACTTTGCACACTTACATGCATGCATGCACACATACATGCATACAGACACACACATACTCATATACACACACATACAAATACACATGCACACAAACGTGCGCACACACACACACATACGCAGACATAAATGCATTCATACACACAAACACACACAGACAGACTTGTTCCTGTATCCAAGTGGGGACTCACATAGACGTAATAATGTTTCTACTAAACAAACCATATATTTTATTCCACTACTCCTAAAGCAACCCTCACAGGAAACAATCTGCATTTTCAAAATATTTCATTTATAATATTTAGTTTTTAATCATTTTGGTCCCCACAGTGACACAAGTCCCCATGAGTCTGTGCGCATTCAGGTTTAAGTCCCCACTGGGATATAAAAACAAGTACACACACATCCACAAGCAGTCTGAGAGTGTGTTTCTCCTCCTCCAGCAGCACCTGGTTCTCTGCACAGCAGGGCGATGCGCTGAAAGCGGGCGAGGGAGGTGGTTAAGCATCATTATGGCTGCGTTTGGGCCCACACACACACTTACACACACGCAGCACAGAGCCAGGGGCCTTACAGATGTTCCAGCGCACATTGTCAAGCCTCCCGGGCTCTTTGTGAGGACGAATGTCCTGTTGCTTGTGAAATTGGCCTCGGTTTGAAGCGCACTTCTGTAATGCGTGGTAAAGAATGCATTTAGTTCGCCGTCAAATTGTACGTGCTGCTGTTAGGGAGTAAATTGAGCTGGATGCGTAACCCCCTGTTCCGCAAACTCCAACTTGTTTAAGCTCCATTTGATACTGATGAAATTCCTGGGATCTGCGCGGCCTTTATTCATGGGACATTTGTGAGTCAAATTAGGCTCTTCAGGTTCGGCTCATTGTGTTACAGTAAGCAAACGAGCTCACATTACTGCATCGCAGAGGATATTATATGTATTATACAGAACTGAACAAATTCCTATGCAATTATGTGGCGAAGCTGGCTGTGATTACATATGCTTATTGTTATTGCTGGAGGAATTGATTGTGTTTATGCTCAACATGGGCTGTTCGATGAGTTGGAGAACGCTTGAGAAGCAAACTTTAAAATGCATCAACAGCAGAATTATGCACGGTCTACACATTTGTCTTTGTATAGAGTGTTTAATGCGTTGCATATTTTGAATAAGGTTTAAGAAACAAATAATTCAAATGCATTGCTTTTACTATGAAGAACAAAAATATAAAGTTAGTAAAACTATTAATAAAAATGCATCGACAGTAAAGTTAATCTAATATCATGTATTTAATATGTTGCTTACATCAAATGCATCGACAGTAAAATTAATCTAATATCATGTATTTAATATGCATAAATGCATCAATATAATTTAATATATAAATATAAATATTCAATATAAATATAAAAATATAAATAATACCAAAATATATAAATAGTCGGGTGGCACGGTGGCTCAGTGGTTAGCACTGTGGCCTCACAGCAAGAAGGTCTCTGGTTCGAATCCCAGCTGGCTTAGTTGGCGTTTCTGTTTGGAGTTTGCATGTTCTCCCGTGTTGGCGTGGGTTTCCTCAGGGTGCTCCGGTTTCCCCCACAGTCCAAACACATGTGCTATAGGGGAATTGATTAACTAAATTGGCCGTAGTGTATGAGTGTGTGTGTGTGTGAATGAGTGTGTATGGGTGTTTCTCAGTGATGGGTTGGAGCTGAAGTTGGTGGTTCATTCTGCTGTGGCGACCCCTGATGAATAAAGGGACTAAGCCGAAGGACAATGAATGAATATATATAAATAAGTATACTAAACGTGTTTTCATCCAATCCCTCAGTTTGTCACGGGAGCATGAATGAAATGTTCCTGAATGAAAGTGAAACTGCCGAACTGCAGTTAAAGTCGACAAATTAAAAATAAAACAGCTGAAATTACATGAAACTCCAGAGGAAACATGGATGGGGTGGAGACACAATGACGTAAATCAATATAAGTGCTGTGTGTTTACATGAGTTGCTTCTTGAATGTTTCTTTCATGTTCCCGTTTTACATGTTAAAGCACATAGTCTGATTAACATCATTGCAGCACCAGTTAATGCTAGTTTCCTCCGGCATTTCACGCAACTACAGTTGGTGTTCGTCTTGGCACCATATATGATTTTGGGTGACAAGTTGAACTACAGTTTGTTTTTAACACTATGCACGGATATAAATTCTTGCGAAATGTAGTGAAAAGTACTTCAAAGGGATAATAGTTTGATTAAGGTGTACTGCACTTCAAAAATGAGCCTAAAATACACTGAAAAAAATGGTTCATTGCAAACTGTTGCAAATAATTTATATAAGCTGAATTATTGAATTATATAAGCTTATATTATTAAGCTTATATTATATTATATATGAGAATTGAATTATATAAGCTGAAACAAACAATTTCAGTAGAACATTACTAAATTTAATTTGTTTAAATTTAGCCCATATACATTGTTTACAGCCTTAAATTTTTTTTGTAAATCCAATGAATAACTTTTTTCAGTGTAGGAATACTCCACATGTCCTAATTCCGTTTCTGTTTAGCTCAATTATAGTCGGATGAAGGTCACTGTTTTTAATCAAGCCACGCCCCAAATGACTGATTGCCCCACCCTAAAGGAATAATAATGCCACCCCAAAGCACTGATAGCCCTGCCCCGAATGACTGATAGTCCTGAACTAAAGGAATGATAGCGCCACAGTAAAGCACTGATTGCCCCGCCCTAAAGGACTGATAGCACCCCCCCTAAAGGAATGATAGCGCCACCCTAAAGTACTGATGGCCACGCCCTAAAGGGCTGATAGCACCCCCCCTTAAGGAATGATAGTGCCACCCTAAATTACTGATGGCCACGCCCCTAAAAGAATGATAGCCCGGCCCCAAATGATTGATAGCCCTTCCCTTAAAGGAATGACAGCGTCACACTAAAGCTGCGGTCACACTGGGCTTTTCCTCCCATAGACTTCCATTCAAACGTACGCGAATGCGTCAGATCGGAAACGCAGGGTCATGCGTGAAGTTCTGCAGGTTGCTGCGGTGCAAAGTTCAAGCTTGGTGAACTCTGACCTGCGAAATCGCATCACTTGACTGCGTGAGACCAATCGAGGATCAAAACAGGACCTCTCTGGACAGAAATTTGAAAAACTGATGGCCACGCCCTAAAATACTGATAGCCCCGCCCCAAGTAATTGACAGCCCTGCCCTAAAGGAATGATAGCGTCGCACTAAAGCACTGATTGCCCCGCCCTAAAGGACTGATAGCCCTGCCCCAAATGACTGAAAGCCACGCCCTAAAGGACTGATAGCCCTGCCCCAAATAACTAATTGCCACGCCCTAAAGGACTGATAGCCCTGCCCTAAATGACTGATAGCCCTGCCCCAAATGACTGATAGCCACACCCTAAAGGACTGATAGCCCTGCCCCAAATGACTGATTGCCACGCCCTAAAGGACTGATAGCCCTGCCCCAAATGACTGATAGCCCTGCCCCAAATGACTGATAGCCACACCCTAAAGGACTGATAGCCCCACCCCAAATGATTGATAGCCCAGCCCTAAAGGAATAATAACACCACAGTAATGCACTGACTGCCCCGCCCTAAAGGACTGATAGCACCCCCTTAAAGGAATGATAGTGCCACCCTAAAGCACTGATGGCCACGCCCTAAAGGACTGATAGCTCCGCCCCAAATGACTGATAGTCCTCCCTTAAAGGAATGATAGCTCTGCTCTAAAGGACTGATAGCCCCGGCCAAATGACTGTGTCTTCATCAGTGTGCTGTCTAAATCGTATTAAAATCTTAGTATTGCTGTTCATGTAAACACATCTCCTCAATGAGCATGCAAGAATCAGAACAGACCTGCTGTAAAGTCAGATTGGCCAAACCCAAATGCATACAACTACTTGATTCCATCCCAATCTCAGCACAGAAGCCTAATCTATGCAGATATGCAGCACATGTTCTGCTCCTCTGCGGAGATGCACCACAGAGCGTGTTCACGAGCTGTTATCGTCTCCCAAATCAAATCCTCGGCACCCTCAGGGCTGCGCATTTGTGTTTCAGCCGCCTGCTAATAAGTCTGATTCCTGCGATGGCAGATCTGATAATTCGCTGATTGGTTAAACGGCACGCCGTACGCTGTGAACTCTCTCCAGCATTATCCTCTAAACCGCCGTCTGAGGCGTTTGGCATCTAAACGAGGGTCACATTTGGACGTCTTTTTTTTTTTTTTTGGAGTGTATCATCTGTGACACCTCTCCAATTAAGCGGCGTCTCTGTGATTGCGACGGGGGGCAGACGGTTGGCGGGTATCAAGGTGCCCGTTAAGAGATCACAGCGCGTATGTTAATGGACTCTGTTAATGTAGCAATGAATTAAGAGTTTAGATGTCACAGGAGGTTTAACGCAGCTGATCCAGAGCAGAGGCCGCGGTTCCCGGTGGGCCGAGTCCAGGCCGTGTGGGGGCTAATTACTGCAAATTGTAAAAGTGTGCATGTGGGGTCTCCGTCAGGGTCTGATGGCGGCCGTCCGGCCCACACCTGGGGCCGCTCGCACCAGCAGTGCAGAAGCTAAAGTTATGATGTAAAGAGACACCAAGTTACCACTTACACACTACTAAATGTTTTTGGGTCGCACCACTGTAACACTCTTTTCAACTAAACATTTACAGCAGCCCTTCCCATGTATAATGGTAGAAAAGCAATGACAGCGAGATTAGTTCACATTGAGGAGCTCGTGATAACAATGAAGAACCATCTGCCTTTACTCTCAGCCTTGTTTCCATCCAAATTTCAAGGTTTTTTCTTGGTTTGCAAATGAATAGTTTTTCTTTTTGAGTGTTTTATGTTAATTGTACCCATCATTTAATCTGAGAGTTTCATGTGCAAGATATTAAAATAATTTCAAGTTTAATGTTTTGATAACTTAATGTGTATTTCTATGGAGCAACGAATGGAGCAATGTATAAAAATACAGATTTTTAAGCCAGTTAACGATTTTTAAAGGCTTTCTATTAGGTGTTACGTCATTTAATGAGACTACGCATGACTTTACGGAGAGCGTACGAACTACTAATTATGTTAAGATTATGTAGTGCAACCAAAGTAAGAACAAAGTTAGTTATAAACTAGCTAGTAGTTACTAAGCCTCTAGTGTGGACTTTACGTTCCAGTTTAAGCAATAACTTATGAACAGCTGGTGCAGCCCTACGTTTGTGTCCGCTTGCACCAGCAGTGCAGAAGTTAAAATGTAGCCTAGTTGTGACGTAAAGAGGAAGTAAGAGCTTGCTTACGCCTGGTCACTTCATGCGTTTTTTTCAACCCAGGCTCATTCTGAAAACGTAGTCCGGAGGACGTTTCTGGAGACCGCGAATTATGTAGCCGGAGGTACGCATGGCTGCATTTCGTTTTTTAAGCGAACGCTGTGGGGTAGTTTGACGCCGTTCCTTTTAGCGATTGAAAGCTGACCGCTTACCTTGGTGTCGAGGGCTTTCTCGCCGCAACCAGTTTGTCCGGTTAGCTTGTCCTGTACGTCCGCGGACTTGAGACGCAGAGAGGAGCTGACCACGACGACGACGACCGAGTTCGAGTCCAGGGAAGAGCGGTTCCAGAAATCAGGTAAGACTAAAACAGAATCCAAGAAATAAAGCGAAGAAGTTCATAACAGGGTGAGAATGTGGTAAAATCCGAAAACTTGGTAAAAAAAAAATCAGACGAGGGCTTTTCTTTTTCTGGACGTCTTTTGTAAATCGTTGGTTGGGTTTAGGGCGGGCGGTTCAATCGGTAAAATTGGTTGGGTCGCCCAGTCAATCATTCAGCCAGTCGGACAGACAGACGTTCGATCGATAGTGGCCTCTGGTGGGTTTACGCGAGAACAGCGCGGGCGCGAACGGCGCTCGCGGGAGACATCTGAGAAGCCAAAAAAGAGCAAAAAGCGGCCTCTCGCGGATTCGCGAAAACCAAAAACTGCAAAAATACGTACCTCCTGGGACATATTTCGTGGTCTCCGGAAACATCCTCGGGACTACGTTTTCAGAATGAGCCTGGGTTGTTTTTTTTTTTTATTGGATAGCTATCTGATCATGAACAGCTGATGACGGCACGGTTTGATGCTGGGTTTACCAATCAGCAGAGAGGGGTTGTGTATAAATCCCGCCCACACAGAAAACTTATTTTAAAGCTGTTTTTTAATTTTAATTTTTGTAATTATTTTTTCAGGGTTTTCACCTTTAATGGAAAGGAAAGTGTAGAGTATTGACAGGAAAGCGTGGGGAGCAGAGAGAGAGGAAGGATCAGCATAGGACCACGAGGCGGGAATCTCGAGTCACTGGAGTGCATGTATCGACGAACTAACCACTACACCACTGGCGCCAACTTAAAGCTGTGTATTCATTATGGTTTAATAGCATTTTCCATTTTGTGTGTGAAAACAAAATATTTGAAAAAACAAAACTGTTATGTTCGTAAGGAGGTTCAGATTTTTCATAAACAAACTGTTTTGACAACCAAAACAAGAAATCCAATTGCACATGGGTACACGATCCACAAGCAGTGTGGGTTATACGATCGTCAGATATACAAGCGCAACTGCATAAGCAGCAGAAGGCCACGGGTGACAGTTTGAGGTGTTTTACTTACATTTCATTATATTTTTGAACCAGAATTTATGAAATTGTTAAATTACTATCCGGTGGCAATATCAGTTTGTAATTGTTTTTGCAATAAATCATTATAAATCGATTATCTTTCTATTCTGAAAGATGTTAGGTGATGATAGAATCTATATTTCAAATCAAGAGTCTATCAATCCCTAAAGCTGAAAAGGAGAGGAAAGATCAACAGCTTTGTAGACTGAGAAAGGCTTTAAGGTGAATTTTACATGAAGAATACATTTAACACATTTCCTACTGTAAATATATCAAAACTTAATATTTTCAAGTAATTTAGACAACTTTATATAAGATTTCCTCAGTATTTTTGGAGCCCTTAGATCACAAATATTTAAGTGAAGTTTCATAAACTAATTTCGAGAGGAGCACGTGATATGATTGAGCACGTCTGGCCGCTCATCTGTAATCAGTAATAATCCAATCAGAGTGATCCTAGTTTACTATAAATGGATCATTTTCTCCCTACTGTTTCTATCTTCGTTTGGAAGAATCCCCCCTTCCACCCCATCTCCTCCTTTCCCTCCCTTTTCTAAAGGGGGAGCTCTGGAGACTTTCCTGATCTCGGATCTCCTGATATGCTTATCGACCGGGCGGGAGCCCTGGGCTCAAATATCTCCGAGCTCAGGGTTCTCTCCCGGGACAGCATGCCAAACCTGCTTTATACGCCAAGCATATCTAAGTGGGAACTCTTGAAATAGTTATTTATTTTCCACATAAAGCGCTGCACACATGGAGATTGAAAAATGTGTTGTGTTGAACCTGGCAAACATCTAATCAAGCCCAGACTCTGAACATCAGAACGTGATGTAAATTGAGTTATCTTGTTTCCTGTGCCTGTTATTTTAATGAATATAACTGTTTAGTAAATAGCTTTGTTTAAATGCACTAAAACTATTGTCTATATTCACTGAGAAGTGGAAAAAACATTCATTTTCAATAGGGGGTGTACTCATTTACGCTCATTAACACTGTTTATATCCATCTAGATGGTTTATGTGCAATTTGTGCATTGTTGACAGTTTATAAGGAATAAAAAACATAAATATTTAAGTAAATTCATACAGTTACAAATACGTAACTTTAGGTTACGGAAACTACAGACACGATAATGATACTGTATTGTTTAAGGCTATAAGAAAACAGGTATAGCAACTAATGTGCTAACTATTTAAGTTAGATGTAGCCTGAGGATAAAACAGTTTTATGCCTAGATGTTGTTAGTGCATAAAGATCTGTAGCGTTCCAGTTTACATTCCAGTTTAAGCACGACTCAGGAACAGCTGGTGCAAGCGTACCCTGCTCAGCGGCCTGTGATAGATAGATCCGACCGGTGGCTCAATAACAGCCTGGTATTGATGGACTGTGGGGCCGCAGGCTTTGTGAGCGAGGATCATCTGCTGGAAATTGTCTCTCCGCCCCTTCAGCACCTGCGCAGAGGGATGCGATAGGTGTAGGAACAGGCGAGTGGCACCTCAGGGACCCCCATTTTTTGGAATGAGACCCCGAGCGCGCCGTAACGGGTGTGTGTTTGTGCATCATGGGGGTTTGCTGCAACCCTGCACATGTGTCCTCTCTCCCTCCTTATTATTCCGTAATTAGCCCTTTGGCTGTCTGCTGGAGGACGGCCGTCCCCCCTCGAGAGCTGTCTGTGTTGACAGACACACACAGACACAGAAAAACAAACACACACCGAACGGCGTTTGACTTCCAAACAGCAGAAATCCTGACTTCTGGAGAAGGCAAACATGCTCGCTCGCGCGCCCGTAGTGATTTGGCATTTGTGGTTCATTTCCAAGTCTGCATCCAGCTGGTACTCAATCACCGCGTGCCTACAACAATGTATGAAGCACTAATGACACATTTTGTGCAACCGGAATTGAACTGTTTGTCAGAAGAAAAGCTGTGGCTGTGTGGCTTCAATATTCTGCACATTTTAAAGCATTTTCATACAATCCATAGCTGTCGAGTAGGGCTGCACAATACATTATATCAGCACTGATATTGCAATGTAGGCAAAAGTCAATGTCAATTCAGGATTATAATCCTCCTGTTGACTTACACCTCAAAAATGACCAGTGGCCATTTGAAGTTACCTTGAAACGGAAGTTAAGATTGTCCTTACTTCTGCTATTGTGATGTACATCCACTTGAAACACTCCTGAAAGGCAAAAAATAAATAAATAAATAAAGGGCGATGCATGATTTTGCTCTTCGGGAGTCGATTGGATTGTTGAAAGATGGGTGTTGCTATCAAAATGGAAGATTGACAAATGGATGAATTCAGAGCAGAAACGAGAAACTCGCTGATAGCATGCCTTAAATTACTTATAGCCGCACCCTAAACTGATGATAGCCCCACCCTAAATAACTTATAGCCTGACTCTAAATGGAGGATAGCCCCACCCCCAGAAAACTGATAGCCATGCCCTAAAGGACTGATAGCCATGCCATAAATTACTGATAGCCCCACCCAGAAAGATTGATAGCTCCGCCCTAAATATCTTATAACCCATTTCTAAATGGATGATAGCCCCACCCTAAAAGACTGATAGCCACACACTAAATTACTGATAGCCTCACCCTGAAAGATTGATAGCCCAACCCTAAATGACTTATAGCCATGCCCTAAATGACTCATGGCCCCACCCTAAATGACTGACAGCCCCACCCTAAATGACTGACAGCCACACCCTAAAGGACTGATAGCCATGCCCTAAAGAACTGATAGCCACACCCTGAAGGATTGATAGCCTCGCCCTAAATGACTCATAACCATGGACTAAATGACTGATAACCCCGCCCTAAATGACTGAAAGCCCCGTCCTAAATGACTGAAAGCCACACCCTAAATTACTGATAGCCCAACTCTAAATGGATGATTGCCTCACCCTTAAGGACTCATAGCCATGCCCTAAATTACTAATAGTCCCACCCTGAGGGACTGATAGCTCCGCCCTAAAGGACTGATAGCCCAGTCCTAAATGATTTATAGCCCGACTCTAAATAGATGATAGTCCCACCCTAAATGACAGACAGCCACACCCTGAATTACTGATAGCCATGCACTAAATGACGGATAGCCACACCCTAAATGACTGATAGCCCCCCCCTAAAAGGATTCTATGTGAACAGAATTGAAGAAAATTTGTTCGAGGGGGAAAGAAGGTGATGGTAATTGATTAAACATTATGAAGGCAGATTAATTTTCCAAAATAATAAAGTGCAGATACATCGTTTATAACACGAACTACTATATACATATAAAATTAGAAGATTATATTTTAATTTTATGGTGACTTTAAACAGCAGAAGAGAAAAGAAATGATGTTTTCTATCATGAATTTTGATTACTTTTTTCTAAAATAACTCCAATGCTAGAATCTTTTTTTAATATTTTCATATTTTGACGAAGGCTGTACACATATAGAGTACAATAATTGTCTTAGGGGTCAATTTTGATCCACCAGCTTTAAAAAACCCCACAAAAACTACAGTCACACACACTTCAACAACTTTGAGTTCATTAATGCTCATAACTTGTTTATTATATCACACACCAACAAAATCATCGCAATCAATGCAAAACTGTGCATTCTTTCCAACTAGATTTATTTAAATCATCTTGTGAAATTATACTCAGAGTACAATAATTATATATTATAACCAAATTTCGCAATGTCATTATCCCCCCTCAATATCGTGCAACCCTACCATCAAGACAGATGTCTGGCTTGCAACTGTTTTCCATTAAAAAACCAAGCGTCTCGCTCACACTCGACTCGACTGCAGAAGTTCTGGATGTCGGCCACGATTGGGAAGTTATTTTGAGATCCTCGAGGTTTCGCATTCTGCCCCAGCTGCCTCTGCTCTGGTGGAGAATGCAGCACTATTGCCATAAGCAGTTTGATCGCTCCGTGCAACAGAGCTTTTGATGACTTGTTTGAAGCGCTAATTGCATATTTTGTGAGGAGAATCGGCCTGTTTGTCAATAGAAAGCGGTAGTTACACTATTCCTCGCTAACATCAGGTCTTTGACGCATTCCATGCAACCGATAGCCATCATGACAGATGTCTAGCTCCAAACCGTTCTGAATGCAGACGTCTTGGATGGCGGCCATGATCAGGAAGATATTTTGAGATTCTCAAGCAGTCCGAACTGAAGGTTTAGAATTTGGCACCAGCTGCCTCTGCTCCAGCGCATAATGCAGCACTATTGCCATGAGCTGTTTGATCGTTCTCTACCAGTGCGCGGTGGCTCTTTTGATGATCTGCTTTAAACAGTTTTTTGAAAGCGCAGACTGAAAAACTAATGGCCTTTGCTGTGGAGTGGAATCTGCTTGTTTGTCTAAAGAAAAGCTCAATTGCGATATTTCACTAAAACTGGATTTTAGAGCATTTCATCGGCATCAAGACAGATGTTTAGCTCTCAAATGTTGTGAATGATGTCCACATTCAGGAAGATATATTGAGTAGATTCTTAAGCAGTCTGAGCTGACGGTTTTGCATTTGACACCAGCTGCTTCTGCTCCAGTAGATGATGCAGTTTTATTGCCACCAATGCTTTGAAACTTCTATTAGAATCACATGAAATCAGAACCTGAACAACTGATGATGTAGTATGTGGAGAAGAAGTGGTCTGTTTTGTCAAAAAGCTGCAGTTGTGATATTTAGACTTGATTCTCTGTGTCAGATATTTCTGCATTTCATGCAACTGAAACACACATCAGCCAGGTGTCTGGCTCGAAACAATGCTGATATTCTGGAAGATAGAAACAAAACAAGAAGATATTCTCAAGAAGATTCTTAAGCAATCTGAACTACATGCTTTAGCATTCAGCATCAACATCCAATGGATAGTGCAGCTATATTGCAGTAAGTATTTTGATTGTTCGGAGTTAATGCATGCAGCTAAAGCTGAGGTGAAAAATCACACGAGAGAAATCTTTCCATAGCAGTATTCCCTTTACATAATAACAGTTAAAATATCTTGTGAATCTTAACTTAAACATTAATATAATCAAATAAATCTAAATCTATTTGCCATTGCTGGGAAATGTAATGAAAATTAAGTCAACGTTACATCAATGATTCTCAGTTCCTGACCAGCTCAATAGAAGAGAGCTTTATACATGAATTGTGTTCAGAATTACCAACACAATCTCACGGCAATTTGTAACTTTTTGATTTAGTGGCTATTTCGTACGAATTCGTATGATCTAATTCGTACAATTCAGTACGATTTGCTCATCCGCCAATGACGGTTGGGTTTAGGGGTGGGGTTAGGTGCCACGCCTCCTTTTTAAAATAGAACAATTTCGTACGACTGAACTCGTACGAATTCGTACGAATTAGCCACTAAACTGTCAAAACGTAAAATACTTACGTTTTCTCGTGAGATCAGGCTGGAATTACAGGCTTCCTACAGTGTTTACTACTCCCTACTAATCTGAGCACGGGAAATCTTCACCTCAGAACTTTAATTTATAGTATTTGCATGAGTCGATTATATACAAAGTCAATGCAAACGTGCAAAAATATTGATACATTTCCACCTTAAGGTGTGAATGAGGTGAAATGTGCAATACATTTGGCATGAATGTGCAAAAGCCTTCTCAGTATCTACTTCCACGCAAGTTCAAGTAACTCATTATAAATGTTGGCATTGGTTGAGATGCATGACGATCCATCTCAAGGCTGTGTTCAACATCCCACCCCTCCTGTGACCCATTGTTTGTTTATGTGTCTAATATTAATAATAATAAATATGTTGATGCCCAATAGAACAAATGTCGGCATTAATTAATTAATGTGTTAATCTGATAATAAGACGTTAACTGGACCAGCCCAATTAAAAACCTTTCCTCACTTTATTAATGATTACTTTAGGTTCAAGCGGTATTCATAAGGAATTGGATGCAAGCAAGTTTTTAAAGCATACAGCGCCATCTGCTGTTAAAAACTCATCAGAGAATAGTGATGCATTTAGAAAAATCTCACAATCGTTGCAAATTTTTCGCCACAAGCACCACAAGTTTATGAACAATACATAGTAGTTTGCATATTTCCAGGCCCTATTTGTCAATATAAATCAGTAGCTGGAATATTCTGTACACTTTTATGCAATCGTTCTCCATCAAGCCAGATGTCTAGCTCGCTGGTGTTTCCGACGCATATGTCCCACGACTGAGAATATATTTTAAGATTCTCAAGCAGTGCAAACTTAAAGCTTTTCGCATTCAGCACCAGCTGCCTCTAGACGGCGGATAATGCAGCACTATTACGATAAGCAGTTTGATCGCTCTATAGCAGAGTTCATGCATGCAGCAGAGCTTTTGTGTGTCTAATAATCATAATAAAAAATATATTGACGTCCAACAGAATAAATGTTGGCATTAATTAATGAATGCGCTAATGTGATAATAACCTGTTAATTTTCCCGACCCAATTAAAAACTTATCCTCACTTTATTTAGGATTACTTTAGGTTCAAGTGGTATTCATAAGGAATTGGATGCAAGCAAATTTGTAAAGCATACAGCGCCATCTGCTGTTAAAAACTCATCAGAGAATAGTGATGCATTTCGAAAAATCTCACAATTGATGCAAATTTTTCGCCACAAGTTTATGAACAATACATAGTAGTTTGCATATTTTCAGCTCCTATTTGTCAATATAAATCAGTAGCTGGAATATTCTGCACATTTTCAAGTGTTTTATGCAATCGTTCTCCATCAAGACAGATGTCTAGCTCGCAGCTGTTTCCGACGCATATGTCCCACGACTGGGAAGATATTTTGAGATTCTCAAGCAGTGCAAACTTGAAGCTTTTCGCATTCAGCACCAGCTGCCTCTAGACGGCGGATAATGCAGCACTATTGCGATAAGCAGTTTGATCGCTCTATAGCAGAGTTCATGCATGCAGCAGAGCTTTTTGATGACGGGCAGAAAAAAGAAAAGAAAAAGAAGTCGGGCTGTGTTTTCACAGCTGTGATTGCAACCGTACGTGCACGCAAAAGCAAAACACTCTCTTCACTGTCGTGCCTCAGGCTAAACTTGGGCGCTCGGCTGAGAGTCCAGGTGCCTCCTGGGTGCTGATGCAGACTTACCTGCCACTTTAAAGACAGCTAAAAAAAAAGTAACATGGGTCCACGAGGACAAAGCAAGCACTTCAGTGTGTCTGAGAAAGCGAGGGAAACCCATAAACAGCCGACAGCGCAAACACTCACGTACTACCATATACCCACGGTGTGCGAATCAGTCAGGGACTAATTAACACATCATCGCAACCCAAACGCCTGGCGCTGCGCTCACCTGCCTCTTTCTTACTGCAGAGAGCGTGTAAATCTCTGGCTGACGGCTGGAGATGTGGGTATTAATCTGCCATGGCGTCTTTAACCTCGCTCATGAGGTGACGTGCTCCCTGCGACGGCAGTTTAAACACAATAAACGTGTTTTAATGGCATTGCAGCTCCATTATGAATATGGGAATCTCCGGGGCGCTTTCAAGAACAAATGAAATGCAAATGGAAGTTTGAAGACAGTCGTTTGCTGGGGGAGTTTTTGGAGTCAAAATTTTGGTACGTACAGTAAATAAAATGCTAATGATAAAAGATCTCTGCTGTATACTAATGCTGTCTGATACCAAAAGGAGAGGATTCTTTCTAGAGAAGAGTTTCAATTTTACACTGTACAAAATAAAATCACCATTTGTTCAGCACACTGTACTTTTTCTGTCATACATACTAAGAATTGTGAATAACTATTGATCTACATACAAAATATATGTTATGTCAACAATATTCGCTAAAATGAGTTTTCTGGACAAACATTTTTGTGTTGAACAGGAACATTGATATTTAAAACTAAGTTTGTTTATCTGTTGCTTGTAAAAGGGTTGACACAGTGACGCAGTTGGTAGCACAGTCGCCTCACAGCAAGAAGGTTGCTGGTTCGAGACCCGGCTGGGTCAGTTGGCATCCCTGTGATCACGTGGGTTTCCTCCGGGTGCTCCGGTTTCCCCCACAGTCCAAAGACATGCGGTACAGGTGGCTGAATGTGAATGGGTGTTTCCCAGTACTGGGTTGCAGTTGAAAGGGCATCCGCCGTGTAAAACATATGCTGAATAAGTTGGCAGTTCACAAAACCCTGATGTATAAAGGGACTAATCCAAAGGAAAATAAACGAATGAATGAAGTAATAAGTTTGTGTTAGTCATTTTAAGTAAAATGATTAAAAACAGGATGATATGCTAACTAGTACTAATTACTTATCTTACTTATCTTACCTCCACTAAACAGAAAAACGAATTGACTCAATAGCAGTAACTGTTGCTTCAGTTGATGTGACAAGAATATCTATGTTAGTACAATACAATAATCAACATTGCATGAATAAATAAAATTGTGTTAGCTGAACAAAATATTGTTACTGAGAAAAACTAAAAAACAGATGTTGAGACAACTCAAAGTTCTTACTGTATCAAGTTGCCTTGCTTTTTATGTTTTCTCACCTATTTATTTTATACAGTGTACGTATTCATTACCAGTAACTAAATACAGAAGCTTGAGATTGACAGGCGGATAGGTGCAGCGGCAGCAGTAATGCGGTCCATGTACCGGCCAGTTATGGTAGAGAAGTAGCTGAGCCGAAAGGCAAAACTCTTGATTTACCGGTCAATCTACGTTCCTACTCTCACCTATGGTCATGAGCTTTGGGTCATGACTGAAAGGACAATTCAGTTCAATTCACCTTTATTTGTAGAGCGCTTTCACAATGTAGATTGTGTCAAAGCAGCTTCACATGGAAGATTACAGTGAATTGAAACAGTGTAGTTCAGTTTTCAGTGATTAAGTTCTGTTCAGTTTAGCTCAGTTCAGTGTGGTTTAATATTGAGTCCAAACAATGAAGAGTAATTCATCAATGCGCAGCTCTACACGTCCCAAACCATACAAGCTAGAGGCGACAGCAGCAAGTAAAAAAACTCCACCAATTGGCGAAAGTGAAGAATTAAAAAACCTCGAGAGAATCCAGGCTCAGCTGGGCACGACCATTTCTCCTCTGGCCAAACGTCTTGTGCAGAGCTGCAGTCTAGGAGCCGGAGGCTGGAGAGCGCAGGACCTCAGCAAAGACTCGTCTGTCCCTGGAGCATCACAGGAATCAGTCTCATGCTCTCCACTCCTCCATGACCACCACAACAGCTGCTCAGGATACGGCCCGGTCCAGGATTATGGAAACCTTGGGATCATCTCTTCGCTGGTCTTGGATCAAATCAGTGCCGCTGCATAGTCTGAGGGCCTCGAGATAAGTATCCCCAGGTGTAAATACAAGACCTCAGATACAGGCAGCCGAAATGCAGGGAGGCAGGGTGGACCCTTATAGATAGGGTGAGGAGCTCTGTCACACGGGAGAAGCTCTGTCCTCCACATTGAAAGAAGTCAGCTGGCTCGGGCATCTGTTTCGGATGCCTCCTGGACGCCTACCTAGGGAGGTGTTCCAGGTATGTCCTGCCGGGAGAAGGCCTCGGGGAACACCCAGGACACGCTGGAGGGATTATGTCTCTCGGCTGACCTGGGAACGCCTCGGGAGCCCCCCGGGAAGAGCTGGAGGATGTGTCTGGGGAGAGGGAAGTCTGGGGGTCTCTCCTGAGACTGCTGCTCCCACAACCCGGCCCAAGAAAAGCGGATGCAAATGAATGAATGAATGAACAAAACTGTTATTTATTATGTTTCTGGGGCGGCACGGTGGCACAGGGGATAGCACAATCGCCTTACAGCAAGAGGGTTGCTGATTCGAGGCCTGGCTGGGTCAGTTGGCATTTCTGTGTGGAGTTTGCTTGTTTTCCCTCGTGTTTTTGGAGCAGATCTCTTGCTGTTGTAATGATGTAGGAAGCACACTGGTCTGGTAAAAGAGCAGTCAGCTGCTGGCAGACAATGATTTGACGTTGGGGAGTTGTGAATGTGTAGGTCAGGTGTCTCTCTGCTGTCCTCCAGATGGTCCAGGTGACGTGTGTGTGTGTGTGTGTGTGTGTGTGTGTGTGTGTGTGTTTGTGAAGATGGAGAGGACGCAAGATACACACTCTATCAGACACGTGCTCCTCAAACAGGTAAACATCTACGGAGACATGACAGTGTCAGATTAATCAATGCAGTCTGCTGTACGTGCACACACACACACACACATGCACGCACGCACACACACATACAAATTCACACATAGACACAGACAAACAAAAACACACATACACACTCACAAACACACACACATGCATGCACACACAAACAAATACTAACACAGACACACAAGCATACAAATGCATACATACACCCACATCAACACGCGGACACACACACACACACAAATAAATACGCTAGAAATGCTACAGTGTGTGTGTGTGTGTGTGTGTGTGTGTGTGTGTGTGTGTGTGTGTGTGTGTGTAGAATACTAATGGCGATTAGTTCCATCTCTCTCCTCCTGTGTGTGTTTGGACTCCCTCCGTCTCTCCATATTGACTGTTGTCCTGCAGTGTGTATGTGCTGGACTCAGCTGTGCAGGACATGATTGTAACCCAGCAGTGCTCTTAGACACAACTGCAGAAGTTTAACACCAATCCTGCACGGTAACAGAAGCCTTGAACTCACACTGTAAGAACATTGGGTTCAGTTGTGTTCCTGACGCTGAAATTGTGGCAACCTCTGAAATAGAGACTAATGGCCCGATTACACTGAGTGGTATGGTATGGTATGAGTTGGTATGGGTCACCTTTATCAGACTTGCGTTTCCCCTGCCAAAAAGGGTACCAATAGTAGGCATGTTGTACGACAGAAAGTTTCAGTCGAAGTCATTCTGGCTCGAAGAAAATCAAAGTAAAGCTGTACGGGTCGTTCACATATCATCAGGGCCGGAGCAAACTGAACTGGTGCTCTAGGCAAACGACGATCACGCCGCCGTCAACTCGAAAGTGAAAATGTAAGTATGCTTTATACACATAAATACTTGTGTATAAATGTTCATTACTAACACTTCTATGAACATGATTTGAATATATCTGCAGATCAATGATGAAATACTGTAACGTCTGCGATTATTTCCATCTCAGATGCAGAAAAGCTAGCCCATGCTTTTATGACTTCTAGGCTGGATTACTGTAATGCACTGTTTGCTGGCTGCCCATCATCCTCTATTAACAAACTTCAGCTAGTACAAAATGCTGCGGCCAGAGTTCTTACCAGGTCTAGAAAATATGATCATATGACCTCAATTTTATCCTCCTTACAGTTCCTGCCTGTTAAGTTTCATATTGATTTTAAAATCAATCAGCTCCTGTTTATCTAACCAACCTTCTGTCTCGCTACAATCCAACTCCTTCTTTAAGATCTCAAAACTCAGGGCTTCTGGTAGTACCTAGAATAGCAAAGTCGAGTAAAGGAGGTCGAGCCTTCTCATTTATAGCTCCTAAACTCTGGAATAGCCTTCCTGATAATGTCCGAGGCTCAGACACACTCTCCCAATTTAAAACTAGATTAAACACCTATGTTTTTAGTATTGCATACACTCAGTGCATCACTTAGCGGTGTGATGCATAAATGTGCTCCACGCATCTCGTTTACATACTGTGAACAGCAGCTACGCTAATTATTCTCTTTATTCTCTATTTCCACCTGGGGATACTCATCCCGAGGCCCTCAGACTATTCAGTGCCACTGATGCGATCCAAGACCAGCAAAGAGATGATTTCAAGGCTTCCATAATCCTGGACCAGGCCGTATCCTGAGCAGCTGCTGTGGTGGTCATGGTGGAGTGGAGAGCATGGGACGGATTCCTGTGACGCTCCAGGGACAGATGAGTCTTCACTGACGTCCAGCTTCTCCAGTGCCTAGACTGCAGCTCTGCACAAGACGTTTGGCTATAGGAGAAATGGTCGTGCCCAGTTGAGCCTGGTTTCTCTTGAGGTTTTTTATCCTACACTTTCACCAATTGGTGAAGTTTCTTCCTTGCCACTATTGCCTTTGGCTTGCATGGTTCGGGACTTGTAGAGCTGCGCATAGATGAATTACTCTTCAGTGTTTGGACTCAGCAGTGAATATTAAACCACACTGAACTGAACTGACACTGTTTCAATTCACTATATTATTCTATGTAAAGCTGCTTTGACACAATCTACACTGTAAAAGCGCTCTAAAAATAAAGATGAATTGAATTGAATATTAAATAAATTATTTTAATATAAATGAACACACACAGACCCTTACAGTCTCCGATATGTTACCAATTACAGAAAAACTCCACACAGCATGCATTTAGTCCTTATTTGGGTGCAAAAACCCCACGCAACATATAGCTCACAGTCAGTGCAAACCTCTCATCTACATCATTAATCTTGCACATGCAACCTCTGTTAGAGAGTAATTCCATCATTCCCAGTTCATAACAGTCCAGAAGGTGATGATAATAGTTAAACGTGGCAGTTTGTTCATGTTTTAGGTTTAAGAATCATTTGCTCCTTTGTTTTTTCTGGCTTCTCCTTAGTTTTTCACACTTCACTATGGCTTTTGTCTGTTTCTGAAAGCATTGTCAGAAGCGCTTCAATATAGTCAAGCGCACATTATTATCATCAGCTCAAAATGTTTGTTATTTCAAATATAATGTTAGATGCGTGGTGAGCTCATGCTTTACACGGCCTTGTAAACAACTATAGGGCACATGGCAGAATCTGCTATTCTTCTTGACTTTGTGGCTGTTCATTAAGATGACGACAAGGTTTGTTTAAGCTTGAGTCGACCATGGCTTGTTATTATATGTATATATTATTATGATGTAATATCTTGGCTGTGTTTTTAAAAATGGTGCTTTTGTTTTCATTCTAGCTTTTGCACAAGCTATTAACATATCTATGTAAACCAATAGTGTTCAAAAGCACGTTGTTGTGCAAGGTACCCTTTTGAAAGGGTACCCAAAAAGTGGTATGGTACAGTTCACTTTTAGGCACCTTTGATAGTGGAAACGGCCATAAAAGCGAACCATACCAAACCGTACCATACCATACCATACCATACCATACCATACCATACCATACCATACCATATCACTTAGTGGAAATGGGCCATTAGCTGAAGAAAAGTGAATGAATGAATACAAACTCAAGCATTTCTCTTCAAATGATCTGACCTGCTCCACATTCATTTCCTATCTCTCTTAATTGATGACAGCTATTCATTCATTTGAGTGTGTGTGTTTGTTTACTTTTAGGAGTTTTAGAAGAAACATCAAAGACAAACTCGCCGATTAAACATAATAGAGAGCTCCTGAGCAATAAACGAGCAACTTCTGAGCAATGAAAGTGGATTGGCAGAGCTCAGAGGACAGTGAATCATCATGTTTATATGATCATTTATCGTGACCTGCCAGTCTGGATGACGCACCAGTCTCCGTCTCCCTCTAAATCTCCCTCCAGATGGCATAAAACCCCGTTCAGAATCTGACAAGGTGAAGTGCGTCTGCTTTACGCTGATGCCAAAAAAAAAAAAAACCCTGCACAGCATGCAGCCGCAGCACTGCAGACCTGCATTCTGCATCCAAATCACTGATTACTGCATGCAGGCCGCATCCGCAGGGACCAGCATATGATGCGGAGGAAGACAATGAGTATCTCAGACACACACACGTGCTCTGAAAGCGTGAACACATACACACACAATCACTTAAATCAATGCATGTTTTATTATTGCAACGTGCATTTTAGAAAGTGATGATTTAAAGCTTAAACATGTACAATGGCTTGGGAAATGGTGTCTCATTTTGTTTTGTCAACGTACTGTACAAGGAGCCGCATTGAGATCCTCTGGAATAATAAGGCTCTAATATGAAGGTCCCAACAGAAAAGCTGAATTTACCAGCCTGATCTCACAAGAAAACGTAAGTATTTTACGTTTTGTCAGTTTAGTGGCTAATTCGTACGAATTCGTACGAGTTCAGTCGTACGAAATTGTACGATTTTAAAAAGGAGGCGTGGCACCTAACCCCACCCCTAAACCCAACCGTCATTGGGGGACGAGCAAATCGTACTAAATTGTACGAATTTGATCATACGAATTCGTACGAATTAGCCACTAAATCAAAAAGTTACGAATTGCCGTGAGATTGTGTTGGAATTTACAACCATGTATTTATGTCACGACAGCTTTCTGAGAGATTTAGTATGGTAATAAATATGTATGAGGCAATGTTGATGTGTTTGGTCTTTGTGGAATAGATCTGCTACGCTGCTGCTGCTGCTTTGATTATTACAGATTATTACTTGCTACACATTCTTTCTCTAGAACTGAATTACTCGAAGCCTTTGAAAAAATTGGCAAACTTTAAACGTTTTTAAACAATGAAAATCTTGAATTAAATTGACATAATTTTAAGTTTTGTTCATGCAAACTTTTATGAAGAACAAAAAACACTCAAAAAATGTGTTTTGAACTGCATGTTTTAACATTGCCATCACAATATTGCTATCACATTCTCAATCACATTAAATAAAAGATGCATTTAACAGACTAATTTGTAACCAATTGACAGGCTTGATTTGACTCAGCTTTTCAAGTGTTGCATGCTCTGTGTTTGGCACACAAACAGGAACGAGACTCAAACCAGCACAATCAGACAAGAGACGAGCTCTTAGATAATTACCTCTGACTCACTGAATGATGTTTCAACAGGCTTATGCTGCCGTCGGGGTTGTTAACATAACACAGGCTGAATAAGAAAACAGCTAATATTACTTCTCAAATGTCTTTTGAATTTCAATGCACTCAGCAGCCAAAAATACCACCTCAAAACACAGAAGACAGTACAATTCCCTTTGAATTAGGAAGTTTTCTTTAGGAATGCATCGATATAAACTTTTATCTAATCAATAATTCTATTTATCACTGTATTTATGTTAATCAATAAATATGCATTTCAAATAAAAGTAAATGTAGCTTACAAATACATTTATTTTGCCCAAAATATTAAATAAATAATAATAATTACTTAAAATATTTATTTTAATAATATAATGATAACAATATAATTTATAAGTAAAGCCATTTATTTATAAGTATTTGTGAAAGTTTCTAGCAAATAGCAACTAATTAATATTAATTTTGAAAATTGCTAGCATTAGATTGCAGTTATTCATTAGAATATAAATATAAAGTAACCCTGGAAATCAATAGTTTTAAATAAATTACTTGTGAAATTTCTAAGCTATTTAAATGGATTTTTGCCTCACCGTATATATACATAACTACATTTATATATTAACAGTATGTAGGTTGTACATAATCAAATGGATACTCATTGAAATTTGCTAATTAAATATTATTATATTAAAAATCAATTAAAAAATGTTCAATTACCTTTAGAATTGATGGACGCTATAAAACATCAGTAGTTTTAATAAATAAAAAATATGATGAAAATGCTGAACCGATATATATCGGCTGGTATATGCAACACTGTGCACTGTAAAAAAAATAGCTGTTTAGTCAAAAAAAAAAAAAGATTCTCTTAATGTCCTAGATCAGGGGTCACCAAACTTGTTCCTGGAGGGCCGGTGTCCTGCAGATTATTGCTCCAACCCTAATCAAACACACCTGAACGAGCTAATCAAGGTCTTAGGTATACTTGAAACATCCAGCCAGGTGTGTTGAGGCAAGTTGGTGCTAAACCCTGCAGGGGTACCGGCCCTCCAGGAACGAGATTGGTGACCCCTGTCCTACATAGTAATGAGATTAATAGAGGACATTTCCAAATTTATTTAAAAAATATCAAATTGTTGAACCGATATATCAGATGGTAAATGCAACACGGTGCACTGTAAAAAAACAAAACAAAAAAACAAAACAATATATATTTATTTATTTATTATTATTATTATTATTTATAATTTTTTTTTAATGTCTCAGATCTTCTCTGTTCCTTCTCTTAGATAATAATGAGGTTAAGTGGAGGACATTTTCAAATTTATTTTAAAAATATCAAATTTTTGAACCGATATATCAGATGGTAAATGCAACACGGTGCACTGTAAAAAAACAAAACAAAAAAAAACAAAACAATTTATATTTATTTATTTATTATTATTATTATTTATAATTTTTTTTATGTCTCAGATCTTCTCTGTTCCTTCTCTTAGATAATGAGGTTAAATTGAGGACATTTCCAAATTTAATAACTAAAAAATATGAAATTGCTGAACCGATATATCGGATGGTAAATGCAACACTGTGCACTGTAAGAAAAAATTATTTTAATGTCTCAGTTGATTCTCCTATATAGTAATGAAATCAAATGGAAGACACTTCCACTTTTTTAATTTCATGCGTCTCTGCTACAGTTTCAGAACTCAATGTAAATATAAATGCAAAAATATTAAATTGCTAAACCGATATATCGGTCGGTATATGCAACAATGTGACTAAAAAAATACCTTGTGATTCATCATGGGTGTTATTTATTATGCATTTATTTATTTATTTATTTATTTATTTATTTATTTATTTATTTATTTACTTAATTTATTTATCTTCAAGTTTTTAGGATTGAGCATTAGATGATGGTAAGAACACTTTAAACGTCTGGGAAATGAGCAAGCACAGTTAAATATCCAATACCCAGCACTGATATATATCATGCTTTTCAGTATATATTTTAAATCCAAACCCAATCTGCCAACAGCAGCTTAATGCTCTCAGAAGATTCTTGAAGAAAGAGAGAGAGAGAGAGAGAGAGAGAGAGAGAGAGAGAGAGAGAGAGAGAGAGAGAGAGAGAGAGAGAGAGAGAGAGAGAGAGAGAGAGCACGGAAAGCAAGGTTATTTGCATGGAGAGGCACGGACGCCCCCGTTCCCCGTATCTGATGTCAGTCTCCCGACACTGATAGACTCGGCGTCTCCCATTTAAGGGATAATGAGATTGCTCGAGCCACACAAACCTCCGCTGACTGCACTACACCGACGCTACGGCAGTCACTTCATCTTTCAGAGTCTCATCAGGGTTGAGCTAAAGAACTGCGCCTGCCCTCATCTTCCTCCGGCCCAGACACTCGATATGAACGCACTCGGCTCATCAAGACCCCGAACAGAGCCGTAATGGAGAGAAGTGGGTGAAAATCAAGAGGAGGTGCAGCAGCTGAGCACCTGATTGGCTGAAAACAAGGCCTGCTTCAATCGCAACATCTTCCTCAGGTGGTAAAGGATGAGTGAACTGAAGCCAACGGAAGTGAAAATCACGAATGAGATTTATTTAATATCTTAACTGTTTCTCACTGATAACAAAATGCAAAGCAAATGGAAGCAGTAACTTCATGTTTCCATTTGCTTTGCTTTGCCTTTTAGTATCTCAACCCTGTTGAGATATCAAACAGATCTCACCCTTAACTCATAAGATTACCTAACAGGTATATTTACAGTGTACAGATATACAAAATGCAAAGCAAATGAAAGCAGTAACTTCATGTTTCAGGAGAGATTTCAGTATTAGTGGCTGACCGATATTAATGCTTTGATGGCCGATATCACAAAAAGCAGGGTGTCTTATGAGCATTATAAGCATGCCATTTATTGAAAAACACAATTTCAATTAATTGGCCAAGGTTTAACCAAATTAATAAATAAAACGCTTAAAATTGGTGAACCGATATATCGGTTGGTATATCTGTGCACCATAAAAAATATCTTTTAAATAATCTGTGATTCATGAGTGAGATCTATTTAATATCTCAACTGTTTCTCACTGATAACAAAATGCAGAGCAAATGGGAAAAGAGACCAGTCACTTCAAAACAAGAGAGATTTCAGTACTAGTGGTTGACCGATATTGATGTTTTGAGAGCCGATATCACAAACTTCAGAATGGCTGATGGTATATTATAAACATTGAATGTATGAAAACACACTATTTCAGCAAATTGGCCAAGGATCAACCAAATTAATGATTAAAACACTTAAAACTGGTAAACCGATACATGGGTTGGTATATCTGTGCACTGTAAATATATCGGTTGGGTCATCTTATGATTCAAGGGTGAGATCTGTTTAATATCTCAACTGTTCCTTACAGATAACAAAATGCAGAGCAATTGGGAAAAGAGACCAGTCACTTCAAGTCAAGAGAGATTTTAGTACTAGTGGTTGACCGATATTGATGTTTTGAGAGCCGATACCACAAAAAGCAGGGAGTCTTATGTGGATTATAACCCTTGGATATATGAAAACACACTATTTCAATACATTGGCCAAGGATCAACCAAATTAATAATTAAAACATTTGAAATTGGTGAACCGATATATCGGTTTGTATATCTGTGCACTGTAAATGTATCTGTTAGGTAATCTTATGATTCAAGGGTGAGATCTGTTTAATATCTCAACTTTTTCTCACAGATAACAAAATGCAGAGCAAATGATAAAAAGAGAGCAGTCACTTCAAGTCAAGAAAAATATCTGTACTACTGGTTGACCGATATGGATGTTTTGAAAGTGGATATCACAAAAAGCAGGGTGGCTGATGGCCATTATAAACCTTGAATATATGAAAACACACTATTTCAATAAATTGGCCAAGGATCAACCAAATTAATAATTAAAACATTTGTAATTGGTGAACCGATATATCGGTTTGTATATCTGTGTATCAGTTAAATAATTGTGTTATTGATGGGTGAGATCTGTTTAATATCTCAACTGTTTCTCACAGATAAAAAATGCAGAGCAATAAGAAAAGAGACCAGTCACTTCAAGACAAGAGAGATTTCAGTACTAGAGGTTGACCGATATGAATGTTTTGAAAGTCGATATCACAAAAAGCAAGGTGGCTGATGGTTGCTATAAACCCGTCATATATGAAAACACACTATTTCAATAAATTGGCTAAGGATCGACCAAATTAATAATTAAAAAAATTGGTAAACCGATATATCGGTTGGGATATCTGTGCACTGTAAACAAAAAGTGATGTTTTGATGGACTATATCAGAGAACGTAGTGTGGCTGATGGTTGTTATTAACCTGGTATATATGATATCACACTATTTGAGCAAATTAGCCAAAGATCAACCAAATTAATTATACAAAAACTTGATATTGTTCAACCGATATATCGGTTAGAACATGCAACACTGCATATATAACACATAGCTGTTAAGTAACAGCTTGTGATTCATGTGTGTTTTTTTTATACTGGATTATAGGACTTTTGTCTTTAATCTGATAAGTTTTAATGTTGAAAAGTTTAATTAAGCTAATTTTATTGAAATTCAGAAGTTTGAAGTATGTCGAGTGTACATTTTTATAAATATACTATAATGATGAGCCCGTGCTTTATCTGGTATTGCACAGAGCTACTTTATTAAACTGTTGTGAGTGGTTAGACATGCAATACTTAAAGTCTTAAATCAAAAAACCTAACTTGCATATTATAATATGTCATATCCATGTTTTTTCCATCACTTCTGACCGATATAATTTCTCAAAAGCAGAAAAACTTCCTTTAGTTATTTTACTGAAACACAGTAATAGAGAACACAAAGAGCACAATGCATTTCCTATGGGACGATGCATGTTATTGATGTTATTCACAAATCATCCACGCCTCATACACACACACGCATAATCTGCACATTTACACAAACATACAAACAGCACGTGTTTGACGGAAAGCCAGAGACGTAGGACAGGTGACGCGACTGAGGATTCGGGGGCTCTTGGCTGCGCAATAAAAATGCTAATCCGCCCTATTCCCCTGTTGATGGGCTCTATGTAAAACAGGTTAGAGTTCTCCGCTCCACATGTGTACCCTCAATTTACCAGTTGGCCTTCCTTTGTCCTGCTCTCTTCATTTGTTCTTCATTGAGCGCAGTGGCCTGGATGTCTGCACACATCTTTCGCAGGACTCCCGCTAATGACAGTGACAGTGCTGGCTTCAGTTCTGCACCCACACACTGTATTAATGATGCCTCCACAGGCCCAAAGACAAAGAGAACCACGGACGCGGCATTGTCCCAATTAAAGGTCACGCAGCAGAAGAAGTCTAAACTGTCCTCAGGCCACGTTCGGCTCAAATTGTCCACTGCCACTGTTGGTTGTCTTTAACTGTTGTGAGCGCCACACTGGTTGATACTGATTGGGATGATTTCATACTGGTTTTAGGTTTTGCAATTTGCTTTTTAGCTTCAGAACAGGACTGTTTATCATCTGTTTATCTTAAAAAAAGTCAACTTAAAGGGTTGGTTCACCCAAAAATTGAACACTATTTACTTTCAATCAAGTGGTTGCAGACTTTTATGAGTTTCTATCTTTTGTTGAACACACACACACACACACACACACACACACACACACACATATATATATATATATATATATATATATATATATATATATATATATATATATATTTAACCATTAATGGATAGAATAGTAAAGAGAATTGACAGGAAATCATTGGGAGCAGAGAGAGGGGAAGGATTGGCAAAGGACTTCGAGCTGAGAACAAACTCGTGTTGCCGTGAGCAGCTTTGTGCAATATATTGGCATACTTAACCACTATGATGCTGACAAAAGAAGATATTTTGAAGAATGCTGCAAAATCTGTAACCATTAACTTCTATAGTAGCAAATACAAATAATAAGAAACGAATGGTTACAGGTTTTCAGCATTCTTCAAAATATCTTCTTTTGTATGTAGCAGAAGAAAGAAACTCATAAAGATCTGAAACAAGTAAAGGGCGAGTAAATGATGGCAGAATTTTCATTCTTGAGTGAACTTTAATCTCTTTAATATCCTTAAAATTCTGACAATACAAACATTGAAATGTTTTGATCATTATTCTATTGTATTTGTTTCTTTAATTTGATCTTCGCCGGCAATATTTCACTGCACAAACCCAGTTTGCATCTCTAAATGAGTTTTTTTGGGAACTGTGAACAAAACTGTGTAAAAGCATATGCTAAAACATGTTTATTTGCTTTTCATTTTTTAAAATTAAAGTTATCTATTTATAAAATGTTTAATTTCATGCTCTAGATTAGTTTAATTATTATTTTATTATTTAAAAAAAAGTATAATATACTGTTATATATGTTTAATGTTTACAATTGCATGCTCTCAGGAGGCCAAAAACTCATTTCATCAATTATTTAGGTTTGTTAGATTATCATTTTTTTAATCAGGAACTTCAGAAAACAGTTGATTACCATAGCAAAGTAAGTAAATTAAATATTCTTAGACTCACTGTAATGTATATAACACTGAGGGACAATGGGACCCCATTTTCTAATCACAGAAAAAAAATGCATTTGAAAAAAAAGAAGCTTTTTAAAGATTAAAAAAATAAAACCTTTATTAGATTAGTATTTTTCTTTTTAGCATTTTTTTTCATTATTGAGCCCAATGGTTTCTCACAGAAAATATGTCACTAAAATCAAACATTAAATATGTCATATATTTAATCATTGGGTTTTGATGGTTTATTCCTTTTGTGTGCTCTCAGCAGTTTATATTTATTACATTTTTTCTTTAGCAACCCAACCCAGTTGTTTTTTCCACAGAAAAGTCATTTGACAATTCTTATATGGTTGCATGCATTATTGCATATATATATATATATATATATATATATATATATATATATATATATATATATATATATATATATATATATATATATATATATATATATATATATATATATATTAAGTCTTTATTCATATACAGTTGGGGGGGGGGGGGGGTATTCAACACATCATGTTTTTTTTTTCTGGGAATAATCTTTCTAAGGAAGTTGTTGAGGTGGAATTGAAGCAGATTTAGCTGAAAACCCAAACAATACAAACAATGAAATGACCCAAGGAGAAAGCACTGAACTACTGAAATGTATTTAATACTTGATATAAATGACTTTTTTAGTGCGGTCTATCAAATCTGAGCTTTATTTTGAATTTTCTATTGGATTTAGGTCAGGTGATTGGCTGGGCCATTCTACAGCTTGATTTTCTTTCTCTGAAAGCAATCGAGAGATTCCTTGACTGTGTTTTGGATCATTGTCTTGCTGAAATGTCCACCCTGGTTTCATCTTCATATGTAGATGTTGGACTGAAGCAGCTGATGTTCATTTACACTGAGGAAGGGCAGAGTGTTGCTGAAGAACTACTGAGAGATTTCAGCTGCTGTCTGGGCTTTCACTGCCTTTCTACACCTCCATTTCTTCATGTGTTCAATACTTTCCCTGCGTCATTTCATGTTATTACACAGGACTTCATTTGGAATGTAATTAGTTTAGTTTTCTTTTCATATAGGGGGTTCATTGGTTGTTACCAACATCTGGGGAAAATTTAGTCAACAACACCTTTACAGTTTTCTGAGGAAAACGGTGACGTGTTGAAAATGTATTTACCTCACTATATATATTTTTTATCAGCAACTAATATCTCACAAATTCCCCATCTTTTTAGTTGACACTTTTCCAAAAAGTGACTCTCTTTTGCATTAAAGATGTACACATTTTCTCAGTTCCTACATTTTAATAGGAACTGAACCTCTTGACCTTGCTGCAGAAACGCCATTGTATTGCAAATGAATCTGAATTTAGCAGATTTATTAGTCTGGCTTGCGTTTTGCAGATTTGCGGATGAAGGCATGTTGCGCTTCTCCAGCCGATCTAGTTTCTAATTCAACCAATGCATGAATTTAAACCCAAAAAACATTTCGTTTATTTGGAAAACCAGCATTTGGTATCAGCTCTCGATTTAAATAAAGCTGATATTTTGCTATCCTAAACACGCACGGTTAAAAGGTTGCATTTTGGTATCTGTATTTCATCCATGACTCTTCAAAAAAAAAAAACCCTGACTCATTTCAGTCCACTTAAGAAGCAATATATAAGATAGCTTTAATGTTTAAGGTTTTAGCAAGTCATTGTCGAATCAGCATGTTTACCGGTGACCAAATAAAATGATCCGTCCAGGTTATCAGTCTGTCCACACACACACGTTTCCATAATCTTCTCCATTCACTCAGGAAAGGGTCAAAATGAACAGGAATCTACATAATGTCCCCTTTGTCCCCGTCGCAGTTTCTTGAACTCTCACATCTAATTAGCTTGAGGGACTGCATGGGTGCGATATGGGCTTTTCTAGGGTGCGGCCCCACAATTCCCCTCCAGTTTCTATGTAAGTCAATGGTTACAGGTTTTCAGCATTCTTCAAAATATCTCCTTTTGTGTGTAACAGATGAAAGAAACTCATGAAGGTTTGAAACAAGTAAAGGGTAATTAAAAGATGACAGAATTTTGGGTGAACTATCCCTGTAATTTGCTTAAAATCAAACGCTGAAACGTTTCTTTTAATTTTTTTCCATCAATAGTTCATAAATAAATAAATATATATAGTTATATAACTCATGAAGGTTTGAAAGAAGATCTGAACCGTTTTGAAACGTTATTCTATTATATTTGGTTGTTTATTTGTTTAGTTTTATCTTCTCTGGCAATATTTCACGGCACAAAACCAGTTTACATCTCTAAATTGGTTTTTATTAGGAATTGTGAACAAAAATGCATCTAAAAACATACATATTTATATGCTTTTCATTTTTTAAAAGTTCATTCATTTTCTTTTCGGCACAGTCCCTTTATTTATCAGGGGTCTCCACAGCTCGAACCAGTGATCTTCTTGCTGTGAGACGACAGCGCTGCCCAGTCTGTCATCGCGCTGCCTTTTTTTTAAAGTTAAGCTATATATTTACAGTATATATTTTATTTATACAGAAGAAAGAAACACATTAAGGTTTGAAACAAGTAAAGAGTGAGTAAACGAATGCAGAATTTACATTTTTGGGCAATCTATCCCTTTAATGACACTAAAATCAAACACTGAAATGTTTGTTTGTTTGTTTGTTTAGTTTTATCTTCTCCACTGGCAATATTTTAGTACACAAAACCAGTTTGCATGATTGCTTTTATTGGAAATAGTGAACAAAAACTTATCTCAAAGCATATTTATTGCTTATATGTGTATATATATATATATATATATATGTGTATATATATATATATATATATATATATATATATATATATATATATATATATATATATATATATAATTACATTTATAATTATATAATTAATAATAATAAATATATAATTAATGCATATTTACACATATTTATTTGCTTTTAATGTTTTTTAAGTTCTATATTTTAAAGTTACATTATATTTAAAGTTATATATTTTATTTATACAGAAGAAAGTACCGCATTAAGGTTTGAAACAAGTTAAGAGTGAGTAAACGTTGTTTGTTTGTTTGTTTAGTTTTATCTTCTCCACTGGCAATATTTTAGTACACAAAACCAGTTTGCATGATTGCTTTTATTGAAAATAGTGAACAAAAATGTATCTCAAATCATATTTATTGCTTATATGTATATATATATATATATATATATATATATATATATATATATATATATATATATATATAATATATATATATATATATATATATATATATATATATATAATTAAATTTATAATTATATAATTAATAATAATAAATATATAATTAATGCATATTTACACATATTTATTTGCTTTTAAGGTTTTTAAAGTTCTATATTTTAAAGTTAAGTTATATTTAAAGTTATATATTTTATTTATACGGAAGAAAGAAACTCATGAAGGTTTGAATTAAGATAAACAATGATTTTTAATTTTTTGTGAACTATTCCTTTAATATCCTTAAACTCATACACTGAAATGTTTTTTCAGTTTGATTCTTTAGTTTTATCTTCTCCATTGAAGGTTTGAAACAAGTAAATCTAACACTCAAAGGTTTTGAAACGTTATTCTATTATATTTGTTTGTTTCTTTCTTAAGTTTTATCTTCTCCGCTGGCAATATTTCACTGCACAAAACCAGTTTGCATCACTAAATTAGTTTTTTATTAGGAAAAGTGAACAAAAACGTATCTAAAAACATATTTACAGTTGAAGTTTATTATACAGGGTGGGCCATTTATATGGATACACCTTAATAAAATGGGAATAGTTGGGGATGTTAACGTCCTATTTGTGGCACATTAGTATATGTGAGGGGGCTCATGAAAGAATAAAGTCATGTTAAAATCAAGCACACCATTGTTTTTATTGTGAAATTCCCAATATGTTTGATGTGTCACATGACCCTCTTCTTATTAAAAAAACAAAAGTTGGATCCAAGATGGTCGACTTTAAAATGGCTATTATGGTCACCACCCATCTTGAAAAGTTTGCGCCCTCACATATACTAATGTGCCACAAACAGGACGTTAATATCACCAAAAATTCCCTCTTTATTAAGGTGTATCCATATAAATACAGTATACAGTTTTTATTATATTTTCAATTTAGTTTTCAACACATTTCTAATCATAATATTTTTAATAACTCATTTCTAATAACTGATTTCTTTTCTCTTCATCATGATGACAGCACATAATATTAGACTAGATATTCTTCAAGACACTAGTATTCAGCTTACAGTGACATTTAAAGTCTTTTTCAAGAGTTCACACTTAGCTCACGATTTATACGTAGCTTGTTTGGCGTGCTGTCCCGGGAGAGAGCCTTGAGCTCAAGGGATCCTCGAGCCCAGGGCTCACTCCTTTCACAGGGCGAGGGGAGACTGAGCTCAGGTCGATCTGAAACTCCCCCGCTGCTGAGGCCAAGGTGAACTTCCTGAGAGTAAGACATTAGAAAAAAGATTTAGGCTTATTTTATCTATAATATAGAGCACATTTGGATGGTGGGAGGAAACTGGGTTACCAGGCGGAAACCCACGCGGACACGGGCAGAGAACATGCAAACTCCGTACAGAAACACCAGATGGCCTAGTGAAGACCCAACGCCATTGGTATTCTTTCTGTGAGGCAACAGTGCTAGTCACTGGGCCACCGTGCCACCCTTTCTGGATAAAGGTGGAAGAAGGAGAGGAGGGGGGTTTCTTCCAGACGGAGATAGTTGTAGAGGAAATGAGGATATATATAGTGACTTGGGATCCTTTGATTGGAGGATCATGATTAGCTAATGTGGACCAGCTGAGTAATTCATGAGCACATGCTCCTCTCGAAATTAGTTTAAAATTAAACTTCACTCAGAGTAAGCCTTTAAAGTTTAGGGTAAAGTTAGGGTAATTAGTAAGTCATTGTATAACATTGATTTATTCTGGAGACAATCCAAAACTAATATTGCTTAAGCGGGCTAATAATATTGACCTGAAAATGGGTTTAAAACAATTAAAAACTGCTTTAATTCTAGCCGAAATACAATAAATAAGACTTTCTTCAGAAGAAAAAATATTAGAGGAAATACTGTGAGAAATTCCTGAATCTGTTCAACATCATGTTTAAAAACTACTAATAATGGAGAGCTAATAATTTAGACTTCAATTGAATGCATTTGCTTTTAATTTATATTAATTATATATTTTAAAGTTATAACTGCATGCTCTCGATTTCTTTAATTATTATGTTTATTAAATTTATTTCTTTGTCCTCGTGACAGCTTCTTGAACCCTCACATCTAATTAGCTTGAGGGACTGTGCGGGTGCGATATGGGCTTTTTTTTTTTTTTCGGGTGCGGGCCCCCAATTCCCCTCCCGGTGGGGTCTGTTCCCCGGAGACCGGTTATGACAAATAAGATTAATGTCTCTCAAGCCTCCTGAGCCACACAGATTAGACTGATAGCTGATTTTCTCAAGAGAAACCCCATGTGTGAGGCCGCAGACCCTCCTCTGTAATGACCACTGGAGCGGAGAGGGTCGGCGGGGGGTGTTGCAGGTCAAAGGTCGTCCTCTGAGGATCTCCAATCTTCAGCGAAGCGTCGGATGGCGGGCGGACGCTCCTGTGAGGATATATAAGGGTTTAAACTCTCTATTAAGGAGTAGCAGAGGAAATGAAAGGCCTGCAGGCTGTTTGAAGCCGCTTCTACACATGCAGCACCTGTTTTCTCCTGCTTTGCATTAGAGCGCGGATGCTCGATTTAATTGATTTCATTTGTTCCATTGCCTGAATCGTTAAATCTGATGACTTTGTAGAAGAGTGCAAGTGCAAAACGCTGGCGGACGAGTTACACACTGATGTTTACTAGCTGCACATCGCTACAACACACAAACAAACAAGTAAATAAATAAATAAGTAAATAAATAAATAAATAAGCGCACAATTTAGTTGATTATATATAATTTTATTGCTATAATTTTAATAGCTATAATTTTACAAGTTTTTTATTGTAATGAGAGGAGCATAGATGGCCATTTATGACACATAGAATTCACAGTAATTATATTATCCAGTCCCTACTGGATTTCACAAGTCTAATAGTTCTTAATAAACATTAAAAATAGAAAGAAATTGACAAGATTTTTGTGTTTACACAAAAAGCAAATGAAGTGGAATGAACCGCCAACTATTCCTGCATATGTTTTACGCAGTGGATGCCCTTCTAGCTGCAACCCAGTACTGGGAAACACCCATACACACTCTTTCACACACATACTCATACACTAGAGCCAATTTAGTTCATCAGTTCCCCTATAGCGCATGTGTTTGGACTGTTAAGGAAACCGGAGCACCCAGAGGAAACCCACGCCAACACGGGAGAACATGCAAACTCCACACTGAAATGCCAACTGACCCAGCCGGGACTCGAACCTGCGACCTTCTTGCTGTGAGGTCACAGTGCTAACCACTGAGCTACCGTGCCGCGCTTGGTGATAAATATGATTATTAATGATTAAAAGACACAAGTCAGTTCTAAAAAAGGTCAAATTTTATGAAATACTGTTAATCATGAGGCGAAAAGTCAAATCTATAAGAAAAGACTCGTCATAATTTTGACAATTATCTCAATATTTATCTCATAACGGTGAACACAATTTTTTAGTTCACACTTGAGAATGATAGAAGATGTGTATGTAATGTATACAAGCACCGGCCACTTTATTAGGTACACCCGTCCAACTGCTCGTTAAAGCAAATTTCTAATCAGCCAAGACATGTAGACATGGTCAAGACGATCTGCTGCAGTTCAAACTGAGCATCAGAATGGGGAAGAAATGGGATTTAAGTGACTTTGAACGTGGCATGGTTGTTGGTGCCAGACGGGCTGCTCTGAGTATTTCAGAAACTGCTGATCTACTGGGATTTTCACGCACAACCATCTCTAGGGTCCGAAAATAAGAAAATATCCAGTGAGTGGCAGTTCTGTGGGCGCAAATGCCTTGTTGTTGCCAGAGCTCAGAGGAGAATGGCCAGACTGGTTTCAGCTGATAGAAAGGCAACAGTAACTCAAATAAGCACTCGTTACAACCGAGGTCTGCAGAAGAGCATCTCTGAACACACAACACGTCCAACCTTGAGGCGGATGGGCTACAGCAGCAGAAGACCACACCGGGTGCCGCTCCTGTCAGCTAAGAACAGGAAACTGAGGCTACAATTCACACAGGCTCACCAAAACTGGACAATAGAAGATTGGAGAAACGTCGCCTGGTCTGATGAGTCTCCATTTCTGCTGACACATTCAGAAATTGTCAGAATTTGCCGTCAACAACATGAAAGCATGGATCCATCCTGCCTTGTATCAGCGGTTCAGGCTGGTGGTGGTGGTGTAATGGTGTGGGGGAGATTTTCTTGGCACACTTTGGGCTCATTAGTACCAATTGAGTATCATGTCAACACCACAGCCTACCTGAGTATTGTTGCTGACCATGTCCATCCCTTTATGACCACAGTGTCTCCATCTTCTGATGGCAGCAGGATAACGCACCATGTCATAAAGCTCAATCATCTCAGACTGGTTTCTTGAACATGACAATGAGTTCACTGTACTCAAGTGGCCTCCACAGTCCCCAGATCTCAATTCAATAGAGCACCTTTGGGATGTGGTGGAACAGGAGATTGTCATAATGGATGTGCAGCCAACAAATCTGCAGCAACTGTGTGATGCTATCATGTCAATATGGAGCAAAATCTCTGAGGAATATTTCCAGAAGCTTGTTGAATCTCTGCCATGAAGGATTAAGGCAAAAGGGGTCCAACCCGGTACTAGTAAGGTGTACCTAATAAAGTGGCCGGTGAGTGTAGTTTGTATTTATTTTAAAAATGGACTGAAAAGCATGACACATCATCATTTACGAAAGCATGATTTTTTTTTCTTATGTTGCACAAATGGTCTTGCCGTGCCTGCACTGAGTCACCAGAGAAAACGCTGCATTCAGCAGAATGATTCAGAAGTCTGGCATCTACTGAAAAGACAAAGCCTCTTCTGAGGTCTTTATAAGTTTTGATGATCCGTCCGATCACTTCAGTGTGTCAGATCGCTGACGGACGCTTTTTTTTTTGGGATATACACTGCTCCAGGATCTGCTGTATTCTCCACAGCCATAAGCAAACTTTTATGAAGCAATTGTGCTATATTCATAACATGTTTGCTCCATAATAACAGCACTATGTCTGAATTTGGCTTGACTTATTTTAAAATGGAGCTAAAATCTTGATGGCTAAGCATTTCCTTCTTTCTTTTCCCCTCTGTTATTCTTGCAGAAGTGGAGTGTGCATTGTATTTTTTTCAACAGACAATTACTGTACCAATAACGTTCCTGTAATGGGCTTATTGTGCACTTGCTGCAATACACACAATCTCTGAGTTTCTCATAACCCCGAATAAATCCCAATGTTCTCTGAAACTGGGAAAGCACAATCATTTCCTCTGCTTTAGTGTCGCAGCTTCAGGCTCTCGGTGCTCATCAGTGTTTCTGTTCCTTCATAATCAACTTCATCTGATTATTCCCTTATTTTACATATAACACTGTTCTAATTATGCTAATTATTCTGTTTACTATTCATTATTTCATCCATCCATCCCTCCTTTCATCCATATTGTCTGTCTATCCATCCATCCATCCATATTGTCTGTCTATCCATCCATCCATCCATATTGTCTGTCTATTCATCCATCCATCCATATTGTCTGTCTATCCATCCATCCATCCATATTGTCTGTCTATCCATCCATCCATCCATCCATCCATCCATATTGTCTGTCTATCCATCCATCCATCCATCCATATTGTCTGTCTATCCATCCAACCATCCATCCATCCATCCGTGTATCCATGCAATCATCCATCCATCCATATTGTCTGTCTACTCATCCATCCATCCATCCATCCATATTGTCTCTCTATCCATCCATCCATCCATCCATCCAAAGTGTCTATCCATTAATACATCCATCCACATATATCATCCATCCCTCCAATAATCCTCCATCCATCCATATTGTCTATTCAGCTTTATTGTCTGTCCATCCATCCGCACATCCATCCATCCGTATTGTCTGCCTATCCATCCATCCATTTATCAATCCAATCATCCATCTTTATTGTCTGTCCATCCATCCATCCATATTGTCTGCCTATCCATCCATCCATTTATCAATCCAATCATCCATCCATCCAATCATCCACCATGCATCCATCCATCCAATAATCCATATTGTCTACCCATCCATCCAACCATCCATCCATCCTTATTGTCTATCCATCCATCCGTCCAAATTGTCTGTCCATCTATCCATCCCTACCGCCCTTCCTTCCTCCATTGCCGGCCTATCCATCCATCCTCCCATCCATTCAATCATCCATCCATCTATCCCTCCTGCCCTTCCTCTCTCCATATATATTTTCCATTCATCCATCTATCCATCCATATTGTCCGTCTATCCATCCATCCAATAATCCATATTGTCTACCCATCCATCCAATCATCCAACCATCCATCCTTATTGTCTGTCTATCCATCCATCCATCCATCCATCCATATTGTCTGTCCATCCATCCATCCCTACTGTCCTTCCTTCCGTCCTCCATTGTCGGTCTATCCATCCATCCTCCCATCCATCCATCCATTCAATCATCCATCCATCTATCCCTTCTGCCCTTCCTCACTCCATATATATTTTCTATCCATCCATCCATCACATATCTATCTATCTATCTATCTATCTATGAGTTTTCTGCTGAACAGATTGTCTAAATAAGCAAAATGCTGAGCGTATCCTTTTATTGCAGATTTTCTATATGATCCTGTTCTCAGTAAGAACGAGAGAAAGACAGAAAGAGAAAGAGAGAAAGAGAGAGAGAGAGAGAGAGAGAGAGAGAGAGAGAGAGAGAGAGCAGCTGCTAAGCCTGAATCTGTCTGTCAATGTCACTGTCCTGCTGCAGCAGATGCAAAGGGGCATCAGGTCTCCGTCGACACACCCTCACGAGAACAAGAGTGTGTGTGTGTGTGTGCGTGTGTGCATGATCGCTTCAGTAAGAGAGATAGATGGTGCAATAACTTGTGATTGTATGAACGCATGACTGTGGAAATGGATTCTGACATTTTCCTGTATCGTCTGAAGCTATGAGTTTAACCTTATTTTTTTCCTCTTGTCAGCTTTTCAGCGGTATATGATGGCTTCATCCATCCATCTGATGTTCTTTCACTCTGGAAAGAAAAGTGCCAAATATTGCAGGTGTGACCTTATATAGCTTCTTCTACCCGTTCTGACTCCTGAAAATGACAAAGTCGGGTTTATTCTGTCAAATTAAATCATATTTGAGACTGGAATAAAACAAGTTAAATTAATTCAGCATGCATTTATTTGCAGTCTGGAGCTTTATAATGTGAAAGCTTAAGTCTGTCATCAGTTTAAACCTTCATATCACTTCTTTCAAATGCTTTGAAATCATATATACAGGTTTAGAAGGACACAAGTTTGCATCAATTATTTTAATTGTGCAATTGAGATGTTTTAACCTTATGCACTGCTAGCCTGTAACTAGCATGCATATGCAATTAGATGCACACTCTTCATAACAGCAGTTTGCAAGCACTTTTAACTGATCATTTAGATGATGTTTGCATCTTGTTGGCTAGCAAATTGTTTGTTAAATCTGACTACGGTGTCATTTAGGGTCTTTAATTAGACCAAAAAAAAAGATCCACACATTTAATTACCTGCCTAATAATTACATACGTTTTCTTTTAAGTTCAAAGTTGACTTCTAAGGGACAGCTTGCATTTTTTTTATTAACGAAATAAATTAAATATTAATATAAAATTAAACCTTTTTAAAAATGTAATTCGGGCAGCACGGTGGCGCAGTGGGTAGCTCGATCGCCTCACAGCAAGAAGGTCGCTGGTTCGAGCCTCGGCTGGGTCAGAGTGGAGTCTGAGTGGAGTTTGCATGTTCTCTCTGTGTTCGCGTGGGTTTCCTCCGGGTGCTCCAGACCAGTGTTTCCCAACCCTGTTCCTGAAGGCACACCAACAGTACACATTTTCCATCTCTCCCTATTCAAATACACCTGAATCAAATCATCAGAACATTAGAAGAGACTTGAAACCCTGAAATGAATGGGTCAGATAAGGGAGACATCCAAAAGACGTACTGTTGGTGTGCCTTCAGGAACAGGGTTGGGAAACACTGCTCCAGACATGCGGTACAGGTGAATTGGGTAGGCTAAATTGTTCGTAGTGTGTGTGTGTGAATGTCAGTGTATGGATGTTTCCCAGTGATGGTTTGCAGCTGGAAAGGCTTCCGCTGCGTAAAACATATGCTGGATAAGTTGGCGGTTCATTCCGCTGTGGCGACCCCAGATTAATAAAGGGACTAAGCCAAAAAGAAAATGTAATTCTTTTTCTTAATATTTTGTGTTGTTTAATGAAGCATGTATATGTTCAGTATTTTGTCCTAATTTATTCATTTTAAGTAATTATTTTTTAATAGTTTTTTTTTATTTACCTGAAACGAAAGCTTTTTTTTAAACTAAGGTCAGTATTAAGGCCCGTGCACACCGAGACGTTTTTTGCTCGCGTTTTCCGTCGACATTTAATGCCTCGTGACTAAATAAAGGGCGCTAATGTGATCGTGCACACCAACGCACAAAACGCCAGGCGAAAAGGCCTCATATTTAAAGAAACGACGATATAAATGTGGAGCTGCTTCTTGCATTGGTGAACAATAATCATTTCTTCATCGCTAGAGCTGCAGCTTGAACCATCCATAACAACAAGCGTGTCAACTTTGTCTTCCTCTTCTGTGTTACAAGCGGGTGTCAGAAGCTCAAAGTTGTGTAGCGCCATCTAACGTCAAGGAGTGATTTTGCATACTCTTCTGCTCGACGCCAGTCAAAATCGCTTGGGTTTGAATCAGGAAATCTCTCGTAAAACGCTGAAGATAAACGCAAACGAAAAGCGTCCCGGTGTGTAGGAGTCTTTATGAAGATTTATTTTTTTCAATTGTTTACAGAACGACTGTTGTCCAATGACTTGCCTAATTAACATAATTAACCTAATTAACCTAGTATAGTATTTGTATTCCAATTTAAGCTGAATACTAGTATCTTGAAAAATATCTAGTCTAATATTATGTGCTGTCATCATGGAAATTAGTTATTAAAAATTAGTTATTAAAACTATTACATTTAAAATTGTGTTTAATAAACATTCATTTGTTTTCATTCGGATTAGCTCCTTTATTCATCAGGAGTCGCCACAGCAGAATGAACCACCAACTTATCCAGCACATGTTTTACTTAGCGGATACTCTGTCAGCTGTGATATTTTAAGGTTAAAATACAGAAGTAAACACAATATTTCAGGTCTGAATTATTAATATGTTTTTTTTCTGATTGGCTACAGAACTAAACACTGAGCAAGGAAATTTTCCCAGTATTTTTTAATAATGAATTTATTTCCTAATTCATTTTAAATACACTACCTGACAAAAGTCTTGTGGCCTGTCCAAGTTTTAGGAACAACAAATAATAACTTGACTTCCAGTTGATCGTTTGGTATCAGAAGTGGCTTATATGAAAGGCAAAGGCGTCTAGATTACGCTAATTTTACCAAAATGCATCCATACATCTCTGCAATGACTCAAATCACTGATTAATAAAGTCATCTGGAATGGCAAAGAAAGCCTTCTTGCAGGACTCCCAGAGTTCATCAAGATTCTTTGGATTCATCTTCAACGCCTCCTCCATCTTACCCCAGACATGCTCAATAATGTTCATGTCTGGTGACTGGGCTGGCCAATCCTGGAGCACCTTCACCTTCTTTGCTTTCAGGAGCTTTGATGTGGAGGCTGAAGTATGAGAAGGAGCGCTATCCTGCTGGAGAATTGTCCCTCTCCTGTGGTTTGTAATGTAATACGCTGCACAAATGTCTTGATACCTCAGGCTGTTGATGTTGATCATCCACTCTGCAGATCTCCCGCACGCCCCCATACTGAATGATGAAACTCCAAACCATGATTTCTCCTTCACCACACTTGATTTCTGTGAGAATCTTGGGTCCATGCGGGTTGCAGTAGGTCTTCTGCAGTATTGGTGGTGATTGGGATGCAGATCAACAGATGATTCAGCAGAAAAATCCAACTTGTGACACATTTCCAAATGATCAACTAGAAGTCAAGTTATTATTTGTTGCTCTTACAACTGGAATCAACGACAAGACTTTTGTCAGGTAGTGTATAATTTATTTTTTCATATTATACTATTTTACATAAAAAAACTAATAAAAAAAAAAAAAAAATATATATATATATATATATATATATATATATATATATATATATATATATATATATATATATATATATATATACTTGTAGCCAAGTTCGATTGGCTACAGAACAAACCACTGTTGTCAAATGACCTGCCTAATTAACATAGTCAAGCCTTCAAACTACACAATAAGGTGAGTACTGGTGTCTTGTAAAACGACTATCAAATTATTATCTACGATCATCGTGGAAATTAGTGTTTAAAAATGAGTTACTGAAGCATTTTGTTTAAAATTGTGTTTAATAAACATCACTTGGGATTTTTTTTAAAGAATTAATCAGCTTTTAGCTAACAATTTCGCCTTCAACTGCATGTTCGGTTGTTATTTTATAAATGTAAAAGTTGAAAAAGTTTGACCACCCCACCCCCCCAACTCACACACACACACACACACACAAAGCATGTATGCACTTATGATCAGAAACACTTTAAGCCACATCTCTCAAACAAAGAGTACATTTTAAGGTTCAAACACAGAAGTAAACAGTGCAGATCCTCCCTTTGACCTTCCACGCGTCCTTTACAACCTGCTCCAGAAGAGAGCCCTGTGTGCTGATCTGAATCGGTCGCATTGGAAGCGTCGTACGTGAGAATTAAATGTCAATGAAGTTCTTTTGATTTGGACTCCGACGAGACGTTTGTTCGCTGCGTCTCAACACACCGTGGACTATTATTATGCAAATGAGGCCGACTTCAATATTTCCGCCTGTGTGTTTTTTTCCAGCTGATGTCAGCAGTTCTCCAGAAGCCTCGGTGCACGGATGTCCTTCTCCCATAAACACGTCAGGTCGCCGTGGGCTGCTGGGAATGTCAACTGCTGTGCAACAGTGTCCTACATACACACTGCGGGCTGGTGATACTGTTACACACACGTGCATGCACATGAACACTCCGGTTAAATCAACCTACGGGTCACGCATTTAAAACAAGAGCTTTTTTGTCCCTTGTTAAAAAATAAGACCCGATTTTTCAAAAGGAAGACTGTTTTGATTGGTCCTTGCTGTTTTAACTGGCATGCATATTTTATGGAAAGTTAAAAGCATGGACAAAGAAATATTGTAAATAAAAATAATGTCTCCCTTGCTTAGATGGGGAAGACTTTTGGGCCTATAGTTTCTATATGTTTAGTTTAGTTTGTTTAGTTTCCTAATTAATATGCAAATTTCGACTGAAAGGTAATTTGAGGTCATTCCAAAAAAAAAAAAAAAAAAAAAAAAAAAATATATATATATATATATATATATATATATATATATATATATATATATATATATATATATATATAGTGTATTAAAATTCTAATATTTTTGTATATTAATATTATTGTATCACAAAAATAGCAATGACTGCATTTTGTCTTAAAATTGCAACTACAATCACTGCTATTTTAAGTTAATTTTAATAGGCTAGTCCGTTAAGCTAAGAACAAGTTTTTATATAAATATATTAATATTATTATTGTGTTATAAAAGTAATACTTTCTGTAAGTTTTTTTGAAATTGCAACTACAGGTTATTGAATTGTTTCATTTTAAACAGGCTAGTCCTTTAAAAACAAGTCCATTACAATTATAATATTTTATAATATTTATATTATTATTATTAGGAATATAATATAACAATTTGTCTATAATAACAGTAATAATAATTGCTGCATTTTGTCTTGAAATTTCAACCACAGGTTGTTGATTTGTTTGCTTTTTTTATTTGGTGGATTTAAAAATGTTTTAGAAATTACCAAATGTACAAGACTGTAGTGTTACATTGAACTGTAAAGCCCACTCCTATCGCCTTCTGGCATAATTATGCATTCAAGTTTATTCATTTATTCTAAATGGCACCGTGCAATTAACTCTCTATTTGACAGAATGTTTTCTCTCTCCCAGACATGTACTTTAAAGATCATCTATCAGCCCGGAGAACGCAGAGAGTGCATCATAGTTGGTGAAAGGATTACATGTGAAAATGAACGAGAAATAATAACTGTAGTCGCAACAGACACAAATGCAAGGATAACGCCATCTCCCCGAGTCTGAATGTTTGTGAAGATGACAATCCTACTACGGGACGTCCTTATTCGTCCCATTGAAGGAGTGAACAATGAGAACACGATGTCAGACAACAGTGTGTACTGCAGCTCCAGGATCCGCGTTAATTGCGGACATATGGCTCCTACTGGAATCATTGAGGAAACGGACCTTCTGGTACCCAATTCGTGTGATTTGCATGAAAAGAAAGCCATTGGTTTATAGACCGTGATGTAAAAGAATGACCTGAAAGCCTGAGGCCACTGCCAGTAGTTGATTTAGTGGTTTGCGTCAATTGCGGTGCGCGAAAACGCGGCGCGGGAGGGCAGATTTCTAACGTGGCAAAAGCGACATGTTGCAAATATAAAGAAAAGCTAAATTTTCTTCCAATTTTTTTGTTATGAAAAATAGTCATATAGATAAAAACGAACAGATCTTTCATATGTATGTATAATGAAAATGCAAGGAACGTTTAGAATATAAATAAACCCTTGAGTGTGTCTTGTTTCGGGCATTGGTTAAATTTCCGACGAAGGCGTGAACGTCAAACAGCGTCATTAAGCCATCCAGTTCAATGTTGGTCCCGGGAGATTTTTTATGGATTAAATTAAGTACTTCCATCTTCATTTCCCACCTGATCGCAGCCATATAAATCCCAACAGCTGATCAACAGACTTCAGAAAGCCCGACGCCTTCAGACGGAACAGCTGGGAGATAAAGCGAGCGAGCGACGCGCACTCAGCGATTTCACTGTCCTTTCTGTGTCTTCAGGGGTACAGAAGCATCGGAAACTAGAGGACTAGTTAGTTTAAACTTAACGCCCGTACCTGGAAGATAAAACCGTGGTGAGGGTCCCGGAGGAACTAAAGAAAGAAAGAGAGAGAGAGAGAAGAGAGAGAGAGAGAGAGTGAGCGCGCACAGCAGAGCTGTCCAGTGCTGAGCGCGCGCCGCCGCGAACGGGAACTGTCCAGTGCTGAAGTTGCATTTCTGCCGAGAGCATCGCGGCGTCGCGCTGCATCAACACACACACGCATTCAGGGTCTGCCGATACCCTGCGCTGGCATCCGAGTCTCGGCATTACCGAGGAGAGGAACGACACACACACACACACACACACAAAAACAACAACAACAAAATAAGAAAGACGTTTTTGTCCTCCAGTGTTGCACTTGCATGAGGAAAGCAGACGATTCGACCGGCGGACGAGTGTTTTCTCCTTCAGCGTAAAACATGCCAAGGTCTTTCCTGGTCAAAAAGGTGAAGCTTGATGATTTCTCATCCTCTGATCTTGAGAGCTCCTATGGCAGATCCAGGGCAGACATCAGCCTGCGCTTTCACGAGAAAGGTAATTATTTAACATTGCTCAAACGCAAGGGCATGTGCATGCTTATTGACGTCTGACGGTTTTAATCGTAACCTCGGCGCTGACCCGCGGTCACACTGCGTTTCTGTCGAGTCGGCACATTTCAGGTGTTGCGCTCCTCCGAGCCCGCATTCGACTCGCTTTAAGGCGCATTCGGTGTAGAAAAACGCAGCGCTAGCAACAAGTCCTTGACGTTTTCACCGAGAGTGAACGGAATTATCCACGCGCGCTGTGCATTAACGCAACGCTTGATCATGTTTCATGTTATTATTCACGCTCTACATAACCCGCGCGCACTTGCATAAGCAGCCGTTTATAGAAGATTCATGCATGCTGTCTTATTTTGGAGAGTCATTTCTTGTGCGTTCGACCTAATTCCTCCACAATTCTAAGCCAAGCACTAATTGAAACGAGGGCTATTGATTTCTTGCAGAAATGAATGAATAACTGTGGCTCTGTGGTTTTCTTTCCAAGCCTACATCAGTGACTACATGACCCCGGCCCCGTATGATGGAGAGAGCGACAGCGGTATCAAAGTGCCCTCTCCGGGACCCATCTACGACAGCATCCACAGTGATTACGGAGCGCCGGACTCGGACCAGCCGGACAGCCCGCAGTCGGAGATCTCCTCAGGCTACATCAACGGAGACACGGCGGTCAGCGAGGGCTACACGGTGGACGCCTTTTTCATCACGGATGGACGCTCGAGGAGAAAAGCCATCAGCAGCCCTAGAACAATCCAGAGGCACACGTGCAACGAGTGCGGGAAGACCTACGCCACGTCTTCCAACCTGAGCAGACACAAGCAGACGCACCGCAGCCTGGACAGCAAAATGGCCAAGAAGTGCCCGACCTGCGGGAAGGTTTACGTCTCCATGCCGGCCATGGCCATGCATCTGTTGACCCACGACCTCAAGCACAAGTGCGACATATGCGGGAAGGCCTTCAGCAGGCCGTGGCTTTTACAGGGACACATGCGCTCGCACACAGGCGAGAAGCCCTTCGGATGCGCACACTGCGGGAAGGCCTTCGCTGACCGCTCCAACCTGCGGGCGCACATGCAGACACACTCGGCCTTTAAGCACTACAAGTGCAAGAGATGCAACAAGACCTT
>NC_079453.1:1452759-1457759 GCF_903798145.1 Danio aesculapii
TTTTTTTTTATTCAAATCTATAAATATATTAACATTTATTTATTATTTGTAATACAATATTGTCCTTTATTACAGCTGTAAGATATATGAACTATATCTTTAATTTGACCTGCTCAAAGAAAACACTCTCTGAATGTATCAAATAAAACTCCAATACACGCACAGAAGACAGCATGAGCATTTATAGCAAATAAACTCATGTAAATATTATCCCGCTTGCTTTTTGAGCGCTGTCTTACACCCCTATGATTCGTCAGTCTTCAACAGAAAGGGCTACGATTGGCTTTAGAAATGAAAGCGCTGTTCACCAATGAGCGATATGGGAACAACAGCTGCGGTTACAGTCAGGCGGAGCATGTGTAAGGCTGGGGAAGGCTTAGCCTCCCTCTGGCCAGAGAACACAGAGATAGTAGCAAAGAAAAAAAATGCATTGAAAACATGTAACGGGTGTAAGACGTAATATGAATGTAATTTAATGTTGATGATTAACACAGCACTTTAGCTATTGTAAGATTGTCAATCAAATTTAAAGTCCCCCTCCGCACAAAAATGGAACTGTCCAACCCCGCACGTTGCACTGATGAGCGCTGTTTATTACTGGAGTTCGCAGCTGCTCTGAAAACCAAACCAAAAGTGCTGGCCAGCGGACTATTCTGATTTGCTGGTCAAGGACATCAGTAATAAAATGACAAATGAGTATTACGAGAGAGGTATAATCATATATTACACTGGTTTAACTTGTTTTCAGCATTAAATGAAACTGGTATTTTCATTGTAACGTAGTCTAGCCCAGTGTTTCCCAACCCTGTTCCTGAAGGCACACCAACAGTCCACATTTTCAACCTCTCCCTAATCAAACACACCTGAATCAACTCATCATAACATCAGAAGAGACTCCAACACCTGAAGTTAATGGGTCAGAAAAGGGAGACATCCAAAATATGTACTGTTGGTGTGCCTCCAGGAACAGGGTTGGGAAACACTGCTCTAGCCTATAGTGGAGTAATCTTGTTTAGGCAATCGTTTGGAGTTTTACATTTTAAAGGTCAAATATTTATTGCTGAATTACAAGTTTGGTTTTGATTGGCCTCGTGAAAACTGAATCTTTTTAAATGCATTAAAGGGCAGCGCATGAATTAGCCTTATCCTGGAGTTTGTTTACCCTCCGCCTATAGTTACAGTCTATGCGCATAATACGCGGTTATCACAGGTAATCCATAATAGACACAGTGGAGAAAACTCACACCACAGGCACGCTCGTGTCAGGATCCACAAGTATCTGCCAAGAGGAGAGGAAAAGTTACCTCACAAACATGCCAGCGGGTCCAAAGTGTGTGTGTGTGTGTGTGTGTGTGTGAGAGAGAGAGAGAGGCAGAGATGGATTTTTCCAGCATTTCTCCCTCGTAGTGAAAACGCAGCTCGTGTGCTGTGCCTTATTCAGTGTCAATGAAGGACTCACAAGCAGTTTAATTGTGCATAATTATCTACCTTTTTAGTAGGAGCGTTTTATTTAGTCGCCCTCGCCTCCTTCGCCATAGTATTCTACTGTGACATCGCGCATATGAGTTGAATGACGCCAGTATGTAATAACCGGTTATGATCTATTACTGAACTGATATCGAATTGTCCCCATCTGCATTGCGATGCACTGAAGAAACGATTAATTTTGACACCCCTACTAAAACCCTGATGAAAACCCAATTTTAAAATACCTGAGGATGAGGAAATCAGCAAGATGGTGTTTTTGGGTGCACTGTCTCTTTAAGAAAGCAAGCAGAGTTTGATTTCATGCTGACTCAATATAATTTTAGGTTGCATCAAAGTTTTGCGATACTTCAAAATGCGCATTAACACACGATGATGGAAACCGGCTGGTGATGTCATCCTGCAGCACACAGGTGGTTCAGTAAAGTGGAGCAGGTTATTGCATTCTGAATGATTCACAAGAGCATCAGGAGCATGCAATATTAAATTAAATGAGTTTCTGTTGACTTTAATTGAAGGCGTTATAGCTGCAGATCTGTGTGTGTGTGTGTGTGTGTGTGTGTGTATGTGTGTGCACGCATGTGTATGTGTGGGGGTGTATTCTTCATTTAGTCCCAAGAATTATATTAATATCATTACATTTTGACCTTGTGTGGACATTTTTTTTGGTCCCCATGAGTAAAACGGCTCATAAATCACACAGAATGACGTATTTTGAAATTGTAAAAATGCCGATTGTTGGGCAAGGAGGACAGAATATACAGTTTGTACAGTATAAAAATAAGTATGTCTATTGGAAGTCCCCATAAAGATAGCTGTACAAGTGTGTTTGTGCCTTGTATCCTTCATATGGTTCCCAGAATTACAGCAATACCATTCAATATTGACCTTGTGGGGACATTTTTATTTATTTACATTTTTTTTGGTCCCCATGAGTAAAACAGCTCATGAATCACGCAGAATGAAGTATTGAAAGTGTAAAAATGCTGATTGTTGGGCAAGGAGGACAGAATATATGGTTTGTACAGTATTCAAATAAATGTCTATTGGACGTCCCCATAAAGATAGCTGTACAAGTGTGCCTGTGTGTGTACAGTCATATGTGGTTTACAGGGACACAAAGTTGTATAATGACATGGGTATGACTAAGTTGTACTCTATTAAGGTGGTTTACAGATGTGTGTGTGTGTGTGTGTGTGTGTGTGCCTTACATTCTACATTAGGTCCCCAGAATTATAGCAATATCATTACATTTTGACCTTGTGGGGACATTTTTGTTTCCCATGAGGAAAACGGCTCATGAATGACACAGAATAAAGTGTTTTAAAAATGTAAAAATGCCAATTGTTAGAGAAATAGGTGAGAAATATACACTTTACACAGTATAAAATAAATGTCTACTGGACGTCCCCATAAAGATAGCTGTACAAGTGTGTCTATGTCTGTGTGTAGTCATATGTGGTTTACAGGGACATAAAGTTGTATAATGACATGGGTGTGACTTGTACTCTATGGGTGTGACTGGTGCATGTGTGCCTTGCATTTTACATTTGTTCCCCAGAGTTATAGCAATAGCATTACATTTTGACCTTGTGGGGACATTTTTTGGTCCCCACGAGTAAAACGGCTCATAAATCACACAAATTTTAATATTTAGAAAATGTAAAAATGCCAATTGTTGGGGAAAGAGGACAGAATATACAGTTTATACAGTTTAAAAGTCACTATGTCTATTGGAAGTCCCCACAAAGATAGCTGTTCAAGTGTGTTTATGTGTGTGTGTACAGTCAAATGTGGTTTACAGGGACACAAAGGTACATAATGACATGGGTATGACTTAGTTGTACTCTATTAGATGGTTTACAGGTGTGTGTGCCTTGTATTCTTCATTTGGTCACCAGAATTACAGCAATACCATTCTTTGACCTTGTGGGGACGTTTTTATATATGTTTTTGATTACCATGAGGAAAACGGCTCATAAATCACACAAATTTAAATATTCTGAAAACGTAAAAAACGCAGATTGTTGGTGAAAGAAGACAGAATATACAGTTTATACAGCATGAAAGTCATTACGCCTATTGGAAGTCCCCATAAAGATAGCTGTGCCTGTGTGTGTGTGTGTGTACAGTCATATGTGGTTTACAGGGACACAAAGTTGTATAATGACATGGGTATGACTTAGTTGTACTCTATTAGGTGGTTTACTTGTGTATGTCTGTGTGTGTGTGAGTGTGTGTGTGTGTGTGTATGTTGTGTTGTGTGCCTTTAATTCTACATTTGGTCTCAAGAATTATATCAATACCATTAAATTGACCTTGTGGGGACATTTTGGACATTATAAAATCATTACTTCTGATGGAAGTCCCTATAAAGACTACTGTACAAGTGTGTGTGTGTACAGGCTTATGGGGTTTACAGGTCCTTTTTTTAAGGTGGTTTGCAGGGACACAATTTAAAACGCTTAAAAATCCCTTTTAACGGGGTCTTTTGAAAGTCAAAATTTGCCACAGGTTGTCTGTAAGGGGTTGGATTTAGAGGTAGGCCCTATAACAAGTTGTTTTACCGTATAAAATACATTATGCCTATGGAGTGTCCCTGTAGACCATGTATTCGTGTGTGTATGTATTTGCGTGTGTGTGCGTCTGTGTATGTGTGTGTGTGTCGCTCCACCAGGATGACTCATGAACATTAGCAGACAAAAGGCTGAAGGAGCATCAGAAACCCTGCGGTCTCCAGCATCTCTCCAGGATGACACACAGCCCTCCGCGTGTTGAGTAATACCTCTGTGCCTTTCCCTGTGTCTGTTCACAACCTCCAAACCCATCACACGTGAATCACTCGGCTTTCACTCAACCCATAACACTGCTGGAGTTTACAACACATGGGATCAGCGGTGCACTAAATTAGACTCAGAATGTAAGCATGAGGTCATGTGGATGCTTCTGTGATTCTTTATTGTGTTTTCTTTGTAGAATTACTGTTTTGTTTTTGGATAAACCATTTCTTTTTATTCAATATATGCCAGAACATTTTAAATTTTCATCTGTTTAATTACCAAACTCTTATTTTAGATCATTTTATAAGCTTTCCACCCTTTCATGCAATTTGAACTGTTTATTAATAATTTTCTGCTGAAAATGACTTATCTTTGGTGATGTATGCAGGGTTTTCCCCAATCATTTAGCCTTTTTAAGCCCCTCCTCCTCAATGTCACAATCATATGCATCTGTTTAAAACGCCACACCCACATCTCAACATCCAATCAACTATTAGTGTAACCAGGCCCCACTCTACAAGTAAATAAATAAAAGAAAATATTAATCCATTACAATCTGATGACTAGTAGAAAGAAAACATGACTACATTTAATTACTATCATCCAGATTTTCATATAAAGTTGAACATTTAAATGCGCTCTGCTTTATTTGCATAATTTATCTATGTGTATTATAGTATAACTATAAACAATGTTGCTATATTAATGCCCACTTCTTTATATGACGTTTCATAT
>NC_079453.1:1460259-1462759 GCF_903798145.1 Danio aesculapii
TGCCGAAGCACACCGGATCCTCATTTTACCATTCCCCCACCTCAACCCCCTTTCTCCCCCATCCGCTGTTCACTTTCGCTTTCTTCCCCGACTCCCCAACCCTCTTCACTGTTGTCTACGACACCCCCGCCCTGCTCACTTTCGTCCGCAACACCCCTTCGCCATCCACTGCACCAAACCCCACCATTCAAATATGTTGAATTTTTGGTCATTTAAGTGAGTGGGAAGGGCTAAAGATATCTTTTGGCACACTTCGCTTGATGATTGGTGAAAGTCCTGTACAGCATCATGGGTAATGTAGTTTTTAGCATGAATTCAGCTATTAAACTTGATTATTTTAGAAACCTCAGAGCTCACAACAGGTTTATTAGTTACTGTTAAAACCCAATATGGAGAAATTGACATATAAATATTATACGCACACACACAAAAGCAAGAACGTTGACATAAGTTCGGCTTAATTTGAAATGCTTGTGATGTTAAGTAGGTAGGCGAAGCTAAAGAACAATTTTGGCACATTTTCCTAGCTGCAGCTCTCTGATTGGTGAATTTCCTGTAGAGCATCATGGGTAATGTAGTTTTTCTGCACGAATTCAGCTTAATACTTCAATTTTCAACTTGATTGTTTTAGAAACGAGTTGAATTAATGTGAAGTGACAGAACATACGATCGATTAACAACCTCAGAGCTCACAACAGGTTTATTAGTTACTGTTAAAACCCCACTATGGAGAAAATGAATGAGCTCTTACTTCTGGAACCCAGCTGTTGCGCTCTATTTGAAACGTGCTCGTCACAAGCTGTGTGTGATTTCCGTGTGTTTCTCCCACTGAGCTTCACACTGCGATTCTGCAGCGCTCACGGATCATTATCGGATTCGCTCTCCTGAGGAAACATCTAATTGTGCTGCGAGCGGAGCGGAGCGGCCGCATCAGCAGAATCTGCTCTTAAACGGGAGACAGGTGCGAGCGGAGCGGGCCACTGCGGATCTGCCAGGACTCTTGACGTCAGAGTGAAAAAAAGCTCCTGCAGAGCCTGACCTGCGCTGCTGCTTCCTGCCTGGAGAGGAAGTAGGTCTTTCACACTTCCTGCTGAGAGAGAGCGGACTGACTGCAGACGGACTCATGCTGTGAGTAATGTTGCAAAAGCAGAACAGTTTACGTCCTTCTCATGGTCAGAGTGTTAAGTCACTTCAAGAATAAGTAACTAAATGTGTTACTTAAGTTACTTCTTAAGGAGAGTCATGTGAAAGTGTGTGTTCTGCTGTTTTGCACTTTAGATAGGAGATAAGAGTAAGATAGGCTTAAAACTGTAATATATTACTTTCTTACCCAACACTGCAAAGCACTAATTTAATTATTTAATTTATTTAAAAATCATAATAATTATTTTTTATTAATTAAAACATTGTAATTTACACTTTTCCCCCAACACTGTTGCTATTTTTATTTATTTATTAATTATTTTTTTGTATATGTTTTAAACATAAAGATAGGCTTAAAATTGTAATGTATTACTTTCTTTACCCAACACTGCAAAACACATTAATATTTATTTATTTATTAAAATTGTAATGTATCATTTTTCCCAAACACAAATGCTATTTTTTATTTATTTATTTATTTATTTGTTTATTTTTATTTTTTAAATATAAAGATAGGTTTAAAATTGTAGCAAATTACTCTTTTACCCAACACTGCAACACACATTATTATTTATTTATTTTTAAAAAATTGTTATATATATTTTTTCCCAAACACTGATGCTATTTTTATTTATTTATTTATTTATTATTTTGTATATTTTTAAACATAAATATAGGCTTAACATTGTAATATATTACTTTCTATCCAACACTGCTAAATAGATTATAATTAGTTAATTAATTAATTAAATAAAAAATTGTAATATACACTTTTTCCCCAACACTATATATATTTTTTGTATTATTTTTGTATGTTTTTAAATATAAAGATAGGTTTAAAATTGTAATATATTACTTTTTACCCAACACTGCAAAACAAATTATTATTATTTTTTTTATATTTATTTTTTAATTAATTAATTAATTTATTTATTTATTTAAAAATTTTAATATATAGTTTTTCCCCAACACTTATGCTATTTTTATTTATTTATTTATTATTTTTGTATATTTTTTAACATAAAGATAAACTTAAAATTGTAATATATTACTTTTTTACCCAATATTGCATAACACATTATTTATCGTTCATGTTTGTTTGTTCGTTTGTTATTTTTGTACAGTTTTTAAATATAAAGATAGGTTTAAAATTGTAATATATAACTTTTTTTTACCCAACACTGCAAAACACATTATTTATTTATTTATTTTAATTCATTCATTTAAAATTTCTAATACATAATTTTTCCCCAACACTTATACTATTTTTATTTATTTATTTATTTATTTATTTATTTATTTATTTATTTATTTAAAAATTGTAATATATAAATTTTCCCCAACACTTATGCTATTT
>NC_079453.1:1467759-1477759 GCF_903798145.1 Danio aesculapii
TGGTGGTACAAATTGGAGTTGAATAAAGCATAAGCTGTTATTGATCATGTGCTCATATTAACTGCAAACACTCGACAACTATAAAGCAGAAAGTGTGTGGGAGCATCAGAACAAATATGCATGCATGCAAATGTGTTTCAATTAATGCGTTTAGCAGGCACATTTATGCAAAACTTACAAAAGAGGAACAAAATGTAATTTGTCAAAGCGTCAACAATATTCATAATATAAAATACCAGCATTATTAGGTACAGAAATGCAGGGAGATTTTTTTTTTGAGGGGGTGGGGGGGGGGGGGGGGGGTTGTGCACATTTGTTTTATATCAGAATAGATGGGAACAAAACTGCATATAAACAAGCTGGGGATAAATAAAAGGAAATAACACACATATGAATATACATAATAAAATATTAAAATCCTAAATTTATATAATAATGTCACAACATTATATAAACTATATAAAAATTATAGAAGCAATTCAACTTTTACTATAATAATATCAACCTATATTTATTTTATTTATTTATTTTTTACATTATCATATACAATTATATAAACATGTTTACAAATCATGAAATGTCTTTTAATTTTTTATTTATTTATTTTTACAGTTATTTTTGATCTTTTTTATATATTTATATAAATTTTATACTCTTCTATTTTATATTCTTCTTTTTGATTGTCTATAAAATTATGTGTATTTTCACAAATCTGGAAATGCCTTTTATTTATTTTTTATTTATATATTTTCTGTCTATTATGATTAAAATATGTATTTAAATATTATATTATATATTTATTTACAGTTTATTTATGAATTCATTAATATTTATTTATTTATTTTATCATATTTAAAATTGTATATAACATATATATATATATATATATATATATACATATATATATATATATATATATATATATATATATATATATACATACATATATATATATATATATATATATATATATATATATATATATATACATATATACATATATATATATATATATATACATATATATATATATATATGTATATATATATATATATATATGTATATATGTATATATATATATATGTATATATATATATATATATATATATATATATATACATACATATATATATATATATATATATACATATATATATATATATATATACATATATATATATATATATATACATATATATATATATATATACATATATATATATATATATATATATATATATATATATACATATATATATATATACATATATATATATATATATATATATATATATACATATATATATATATATACATATATATATATATATCTATATATATATACATATATATATATATATATACATATATATACATATATATATATATATATACATATATATAATATATATATACATATATATATATATATATATATATATATATATATATATACATATATATATATATATATACATATATATATATATATATACATATATATATATATATATATATATATATATATATACATACACATATATATATATATACATATATATATATATATATACATATATATATATATATATATATATATATATATATATATATATATATATATATATATATATATATATATATATATATATATATATATATATATATATATATATATATATATATATTTTTTTTTTTTTTTTTTTTATCTGGAAATGCCTTTTATTTATTTATTTTTTATATATTTATGTCTATTATAATTAAAATGTATTTAAATATTATATATTTATTTACAATTTACTTATAAATTCATTAATACTTATTTATTTTATTGTATTTAAAATTGTATATAACATACATATATATATATCTCAAATCTGGAAATGTCTTATATATATTTTTTATTTATATATTTTATGTCTATTATAATTAAACTATGTATTTAAATATTTTACTTATATACTATTTATATGTTTATTTATTTTTTACATTTTATTATATTTTTATTATATTTATATTTATATTTTTGCAAATCTAGAAATGTCTTTTATATTTTTTTATTTATATATTTTATGTATATTATGATTAAAATATGAATTTAAATAATTATATAATATTTATTTATTACATGTTATTATATTTAAAATTGTATATAAAATTATATAAATACCCCACAAATCTGGCAATGTCTTGCAGCAATTATTTGTCAGTTCAGATTCAACAAGTGACAACATTCAGACTATGAAAGGGTTATGGCTGTGGTGTAATATACATTTTAATAAAAACACAATCTGTGTTTTACCATGTTGCACAAGATATACACACTCTCAGTTTTCATCAAGCAGTGTATTGTCCACAAATCAGCTTTTAATTAATGTCCAACAAGTCCAGAAATGTAAAAAGAAACAACAAAACCAGCAGGATCAGAAGAGTTGAGCTCTTCGGTGTTGATTTTACAGACTATCTCTGTACTCTCCCAGCATGTCAGACTCATTTGTGTCTGTTTTTATTTCCCCGGAGGAGTTTCAGAAAATGAAACTGAAGTGAGCTCTGAAAGAGAAAGCTCTGAGCAATAAGGCTCTTCTCTTCTGAGTGATGAAGACGCTCTGTTTCACAGCATTGCCTCATGTTATTGGTGCTGTACGACTGAAGCTCAGCTTTCTGAAGACCTGCAGAAACACTCCTCAGCGGATCAGACTCTTATACAGGACAGAATTCTGCAGGACGCTCACTTCAACGCTGTTAAAGTCTAGCTATTTAAATTAGTTTTTATTTTTATACTGTTTTTTTATTGATTGTGTAAGAATATACATTTATATAATCTAATTTCACATTAAGAGTGATTTATACAAATGAAAAGTTATATTCTTTGATTTTTAATCAATGTCTTTTCATTCAAAACTCTAGCAGCCTGGGTGTGAGACACATTAAACCTTTTGCCTTGCTTCCAAAGTGATGTAAATGCTATAAGACTTGCAAACTTTTGCAAACTCGTGGACTTCTTAAAGATGACTTTTTGACTGCAGAACAATTAACACATTCTCAATAAAGAATTCTGCTTTAAAGAGTCTCCTGGCTTGGGTTCTGAAATTTATTATAAATTGCAATACACAACAAGCTCAACTGGATTATCAACAGCTTGAAGTGAAGCGCAGCACTGTTATATAAGACTGAATTGTTTAATCGGTGAAAACAACCACCTTGATGTACTTTATCCAACTAATAACATGGATACTTGCCACAAAACATAATTAGACACAAAACATTGTTCTGAACCATAATAGTTTATTCACCCTTTAATTAAACACAAAGCTGACAGAAATAAAAAAAACAGCTGATGGAGTATACACTAACCTGCGCATTATTCAGACACTAGATGGTGCCAAACAGTCAAAGGCAAAGATGACCGAAACTAAACCAGCTGATGGTGTGTACACTAACCTGCGCATTATTCAGACACTAGATGGCGCCACACAGTCAAAAACGCAAAGCTGACAGAAACAGCTGATGGAGTATACACTAACCTGCACATTATTCAGACACTAGATGGTGCCAAAGAATCAAAAACCCAAAGCTGACAGAAACGAAAACAGCTGATGGAGTATACACTAACCTGCACATTATTCAGACACTAGATGGCGCCAAACAGTCAAAAACCCAAAGCTGAGAGAAACGAAAACAGCTGATGGAGTATACACTAACCTGCACATAATTCAGACACTAGATGGTGCCAAACAGTCAAAAACACAAAGCTGACAGAAACAGCTGATGGAGTATACACTAACCTGCACATTATTAAGACACTAGATGGCACCAAACAGTCAAAGGCAAAGATGACGGAAACTAAACCAGCTGATGGAGTATACACTAACCTGAGCATTATTCAGACACTAGATGGCACCAAACAGTCAAAAACACAAAGCTGACAGAAACAGCTGATGGAGTATACACTAACCTGCACATTATTCAGACACTAGATGGTGCCAAACAGTCAAAAACACAAAGCTGACAGAAACAGCTGAGGGAGTATACACTAACCTGCACATTATTCAGACACTAGATGGCGCCAAACAGTCAAAGGCAAAGTTGACCGAAACTAAACCAGCTGATGGAGTATACACTAACCTGCGCATTATTCAGACACTAGATGGCGCCAAACAGTGACAAACGCAAAGCTGACAGAAACAGCTGATGGAGTATACACTAACCTGCACAGTATTCAGACACTAGATGGTGCCAAACAGTCAAAAACACAAAGCTGACAGAAACAGCTGATGGAGTATACACTAACCTGTGCATTATTCAGACACTAGATGGCGCCAAACAGTCAAAAACACAAAGCTGACAGAAACAGCTGATGGAGTATACACTAACCTGTGCATTATTCAGACACTAGATGGCGCCAAACAGTCAAAAACACAAAGGTGACAAAGTAAAACAGCCGAATGGAGCACATTCAGTGACTTACTGTTCATTTAGTTTAGTTTTTATTTATTTTGAACATTTTATTTTATTTAAGTTAACAAGAATGCTTATATGACCAATAGTTTTAGTCTTAGTGTTTGTAAAATTACCTTGCTTCAGGCCTTCACTGTGGTCCTTCTGGTCAACACACAGAGCTCTTATGGAAAAAAGACTGTAAGCGCCTGACGTGTAGAGAGTATGAGCACAGCCAAGTGTGCCATCTGTTGAGAAGTGCTGCGTCATTCCCAAAAATAATTAAAGAAACAGGCAAAAACACAGGCTGTGCTGTTTGTTTAAGTGAGCGGAGCAGAGCAGAGCAGTGCAGACAGTCTGACTGACAGAGACTGTAAGCAGACAAACTCAACCCAGATCAATAGAGGAGGATGCAGACGAGTGTCGGGAATACTGATGATGAATCAACTCAGTGAGCTTCATGACTTCATCTGATTTAAACCTGTGTTATTATTGTGGAAACTTCCTTCAGTTGACCTTAAAGATGCAACATTATTAACACTTATCAAAACACACAGGCAGACTGGAAAATGAAGGAAAGAGCAGAGAGATAGACAGACAGACGGACAGATAGATAGATACATGCAGATGATAGTATGATGCAATGATGGATGGACAAATGGATGGTAGAATGAAAAATAGAATGATGACTGGATGACTGAATGATAGAATAATAAAATTGTAAATCGGTGGATGGATGAGTATTAGAACAATAGATAAAATGATGGATGGATGATAGAATGTTTGATGAAGGATGGATGATAAAACAGTGGATGGATAGACAAATGATGGATGGAGAACGGATGGATCGTCAAATGGATGGTCAGATGGATGGAACAATGGATGGATATAAATGAAGGGATAGATGGATAATAGAAAGATGGATGGATGAATGATAAAAATGGATAGATAAATGAATGGATGATAAAATGAAAGATAGAACAATGGATGGACAGATGACAGAACAATAAATAGAACAATGATGGATGGATGGATGGATGGATGGTAAACCGATGGACAGAAAAATGGATGGATTATAGAACAATGAATGTATAGAGGGATGGATGAATGGACGGATGAATGAATGATAAAATGATAGAATGATGGATGGATGGATGGATGGATAAATAAAGGAAATGGATGGATGGATAGATGGATGATAAAATGATAGAATTATGGATGGATGGATGGATAGTCAGAAGGAAGGGACGATGGATGGATGGATGATAGAAAGATGGATGGATGGATGATAAAACTTTAGAATGGTGGATGGATGATTGTATGGATGGATGAATGATAGAAAGATGAATGCATGGATGATAAAATGATAGAATGATAGATAGATAGATAGATAGATAGATAGATAGATAGATAGATAGATAGATAGATAGATAGATAGATAGATAGATAGATAGATAGATAGATAGATAGATAGATAGATAGATAGATAGAACAATGTATGGATAGATGACAGAACAATAGATAGATCCATGATGGATGGATGGACGGTTGGACGGACGGACGGATGGATGGATGGATGATAAACCGATAGAACAATGGATAGATAATAGAACATGGATGGATAATAGAACAATGGACATATAGAGAAATGGATGGATGGACGGACGGATGGATGGATGGATGGATAATAAAATGACAGAATGATGGATAGATGTATGGATGGATGGATTAAAGATAGAAAGATGGATGGATGTTAAAATGATAGAATGATGGATGGATGGATGGATGGATGATAAAATGACAGAATGATGGATAGATGTATGGATGGATGGATTAATGATAGAAAGATGGATGGATGTTAAAATGATAGAATGATGGATGGATGGATGGATGGATGTTAAAATGATAGAATGATGGATAGATGGATGGATGGATGGATGGATGGATGTTAAAATAATAGAATGATGGATGGATGGATAAATAAAGGAAATGGATGGATGGATAGATGGATGATAAAATGATAGAATTATGGATGGATGGATGGATAGTCAGAAGGAAGGGACGATGGATGGATGGATGATAGAAAGATGGATGGATGGATGGATGATAAAACTTTAGAATGGTGGATGGATGATTGTATGGATGGATGAATGATAGAAAGATGAATGCATGGATGATAAAATGATAGAATGATAGATAGATAGATAGATAGATAGATAGATAGATAGATAGATAGATAGATAGATAGATAGATAGATAGATAGATAGATAGATAGATAGATAGATAGATAGATAGATAGATAGATAGATAGATAGATAGATAGAACAATGTATGGATAGATGACAGAACAATAGATAGATCCATGATGGATGGATGGACGGTTGGACGGACGGACGGATGGATGGATGGATGGTAAACCGATAGAACAATGGATAGATAATAGAACATGGATGGATAATAGAACAATGGACATATAGAGAAATGGATGGATGGACGGACGGATGGATGGATGGATGGATAATAAAATGACAGAATGATGGATAGATGTATGGATGGATGGATTAATGATAGAAAGATGGATGGATGTTAAAATGATAGAATGATGGATGGATGGATGGATGGATGTTAAAATGATAGAATGATGGATAGATGGATGGATGGATGGATGGATGGATGGATGGATGTTAAAATAATAGAATGATGGATGGATGGATGGATGGATGGATGGATGTTAAAATGATAGAAAGATGGATGGATGGATGGATGGATGGATGTTAAAATTATAGAATGATGGATGGATGGATGGATGATAATATGATAGAAAGATGGATGGATGAATGAATGGATGGATTATAAAACGATAGAATGATTGATAGAACAATAATAGATGCATGGATGACAGAACAATAGATAGAACAATGAAAGATGGATGGATGGATGATGAAATGATAGAACGATGGATGATGGATGATAGTACAATGAATATATAGAGGAATGGATGATAAAATTATAGAATGATAGACAGAACAATAAATGAATGGAGTGATGATAGAATGAATGAATGAATGAATGAATGAATGAATGATAAAACAATAGACAATGTATAGATAATAGAACGATGATGGATGGATTGGTGGATGGATGGATGTATGGATGATAAAACAATAGACAATGTATGGATGACAGATTGATGATTGATGGATGATGATAAATGGATTACTAGTATGATTGAACAACAGAGCAGTGAACAGTGGCACTGAAGGCTGGAGTGATGATGCTGGAAATTCAGCTGGTCCTCACAGCAATAGATGAACACTGTGGAAAAACGAGAGGCTTCTGTGAAAGACTGAAGGCATCAGATGAGCGAGAGGAAGCAGGAGACTTCTCACAGTGATTGATTGACTGATTGATTGATCGAGTTTCACACAGAGACGCAGGATCTTGTGTAACCTTGTCTTGATGGATAGCACTCATGTTGCTTTAAGGTTGTCTGAAGGTTACAGCCAACATAAAGAAAACCGAAAATCTGAGGACAGACTGAGGTAAACCAAACTAACAGAATCAAACACTCTTGATTTCTGAATGTCTCTTTTCGAGGTCTGCTGCTTTCCTCATCAGCGAGTGACACGCATCTAATGCTTATTTCATTACCGCTAGATCTTTATCACACAAGCAGCCAGATATTAATATCAGATTTGTGTTTCTGTTTGAAAGCAGCAAAACAGCCCGTCAGAGTAAACCAAACCCCATTTTATTGACTTCACATCAGCGACGCAATAATGGCAGCTTTAATGTGTTGGTGGTGTTTTTAGAAGTGTTTGGGGCTCATTAATGAGTCTGTGATTGATATATTTATAGCCGGACGTCCTTGAGCAAGCCGCCGGGTGGTGTTGAAGAAATTATTAAAAATTCACACGTAACAAAGAAGCAGATCTCTGGAGGCCAGTAATACACACGGCACAAACGCAGAAACTCTTTCAGCGTCTCAGAGGAAGCTTTCAGAGTGTTTATGAAGCATGAACTCTACAGTAGACAATATGCTGGTGCAAACATGGATAAGACAAGCTTTTGGGGTTTTTTCCATTACATTTAAACTATTTAACCCAATGTTTGGTCAAATTTGAAGAATCCTAACTGATGTGTTGTTTTTAAAAATATACATATTTAAATACAACATTTTAACTCAATAATGGGTTAAATATGGACAGGCCTAACCATTTGTTTTTAATTACATGTAAAATATTTTTAACCCAATGTTGAGTCAAATATGGACAAAGTCAACCATTGTGTTTTTTTTTTAAAAATTACATTTAAATTATATATTTTTTTAAACCCAATGTTGGGTCAAATATGGAGAATCCCAAGTAATGGGTTCTTTTAAAAATATAAATGTTTAAATCCTTTTAAACAAAAAAAAAAAAAAAAACCCAGCATTGGATCAAATATGGACCAACCCAACCACTATATATATATATATATATATATATATATATATATATATATATATATATATATATATATATATATATATACATACATACACACCGGCCACTTTATTAGGTACACATTACTGGTACTGAGTTACTAGTCGATTTCCTTTGCCTTCAGAACTGCTTTAATCCTTCATGGCAGAGATTCAACAAGCTACTGGAAATATTCCTCAGAGATTTTGCTCCATATTGACATGATAGCATCACGCAGTTGATGCAGTTTTGTCGGCTGCACATCCATGATGCCAATCTCCCGTTCCACCACATCCCAAATGTGCTCTATTGGATTGAGCTCTGGTGACTGTGGAGGCTATTTGAATTGTAGCCAATAGAAGATGGGTACACTGTGGTCCTAAAGGGATGGACATGGTCAGCAACAATACTCAGGTAGGCTGTAGGCAGGATGGATCCAAGCTTTCATGTTGTTGATGCCAAATTCTGACAATTTCTGAATGTGGCAGCAGAAATGGAGACTCATCAGACCAGGCAACGTTTCTCCAATCTTCTATTGTCCAGTTTTGGTGAGCCTGTGTGAATTGTAGCCTCAGTTTCCTGTTCTTAGCTGACAGGAGCGGCACCCGGTGTGGTCTTCTGCTGCTGTAGCCCATCCGCCTCAAGGTTGGACGTGTTGTGTGTTCAGAGATGCTCTTCTGCAGACCTCGGTTGTAACGAGTGCTTATTTGAGTTACTCTCGTCTTTTTATCAGCTGGAACCAGTCTGGCCATTCTCCTCTGACCTGTGATATCAACAAGGCATTTGCGCACACAGAACTGCCGCTCACTGGATATTTCCTCTTTGTCGGACCATTCTCAGTAAACCCTAGAGATGGTTGTGTGTGAAAATCCCAGTAGATCAGCAGTTTCTGAAATACTCAGAGCAGCCCATCTGGCACCAACAACCATGCCACGTTCAGCGTCACTTAAATCCCCTTTCTTCCCCATTCTGATGCTCAGTTTGACCTGCAGCAGATCCTCTTGACCATGTCTACATGCCTAAATGCATTGAGTTGCTGCCATGTGATTGGCCGATTTGAAATTTGTGTTAACGAGCAGTTGGACAGGTGTACCTAATA
>NC_079453.1:1480259-1512759 GCF_903798145.1 Danio aesculapii
CAGACAGACAGACAGACAGACAGACAGAAGAAACAGACAGTCAGACAGACAGACAGACAGACAGATGGATAGACAGACAGAAGAGACAGACAGACAGACAGACAGAAGAAACAGACAGACAGACAGACAGACAGATATAATGATGATAGCCACGTGTCAGACATCAGTTAGCAGTCCGCTAACACCCGCTCTTGCTTGATGTTGTCATGTCTGAAGCGCTTGTACAGCGAGTAATAAAATCACATTATGCACTAATGTGCGGAGCGCTCTGCTATAAAAAATTCTCCAATAAAAGACGAGGGAATGGGAAGAGCTTGGATCTGATCCAGACGGCCTGTAAGCTCCTGAGAGTGTGTTGGATACTGTCTGACAGAGGAGCATCAGCTTCAGGATGACTGCAACAGTGTCAAGTGTCATTAGGGGGACAGTCAGGTTTAATTACGGCGGAGGAGATAAAAGCAGTCGAGCAGCTCTTGGAGGGTTTCCACTAGTCTCCACTGCTTTAGGGCTCAAATCATCTCTGCTATGTTTTCATCCACTTAAAATATTGCACTAAAAAAAAAGTTGTGGAGGTTAATAAAAAACTAGTATCAAGAATTTACTCCTGTCTGACATTAACAAAGAAACGCTCAACAATGTACTGTATATATAACAGAAATGGGAAAGGGAAGCCATTATAACAAATAAATGAATGTGTATGGGTGTTTCCCAGTACTTGGTTGCAGCTGGAAGGGCATCTGCTGCATAAAACATGCTGGAATAGTTGGCGGTTCATTCCACTGCGGTGACCCCTGATAAATAAGGAACTAAGCTGAAGAAAAATGAATGAATGAATGAATGAATGAATGAATGAATGAATGGTTGCTGGCACCCATTGACCTCCATAGTAGGAAAACAAATACTCTGACTATCATTATTCTGAAATGTAATTAATGAAGGCATGTTATGTTCATTCTTAGTTCTTATCAGTAAATAAATGAACTAATGGAACCTTATTGTCCAAATATTGTGCATGAATGTTATTAAACGAGTCAGTGAAGACAGGCATGTGATGTACGAGTGTTTCTCTTCATCCTTTAAGATCCTCTGTTGTAATGGAATTAGCGGAGAGCTGCTGTCAGGAGGAGCCGCTGCAGCTCTCAGCTCATAAAACACACCGGAGATCCAGTTTCTCAGCATCTGTCATTCACTCGCTGGGCTTTTAGCAGAACACCACTTAAAACATCCTCACACACGCACGCACACACACATTGAGAGTAAGAGTGAGAGACTTTAAGCATAACCCTGCCAAGCACACACACACACACACACTGGTTGATTGTTGTGATTTATGAGGACATTCCACATGCGTAATGTTATTTACACTGTAAAAAAACATTTATTATACCCTTACTCTCCTAAATCCCACCCTCAGTGTGGCCTCAGAGTAAGAAGATTGCTGGTTCGAGTCTCAGCTGGCTCAGTTGACATTTCTGTGTTCTCCCCGTGTTGCTGTGGGTTTCCTCCGGGTGCTCCGGTTTCCCCCACAGTCCAAACACATGCGCTATAGGGGAAGTGATGTACTACATTGGCCGTAGTGTATGAGTGTGTATGTGAATGAGTGTGTGTGGGTGTTTTCCAGTACTGGGTTGCAGCTGGAAGGGCATTCATGTGTAAAACATATGCTGGAATAGTTGGCGCTTCATTCCGCTGTGGTGACTCCTGATAAATAAGGGACTAATCCGATGGAAAATTGATGATTTTAAACATTTTTTAATTACTTGGACACAAGGCATCACCTCAACATTACAATACCTAAGTCATAACCATGTCATTGTGCAAGTTTGAGTCCTCATACATTATATAAACAAGCACACACACACACACACAGTCAAAGTTGTGGGTGCGTGCACTCTTTCTGTGGTTTTTCATGTTGTTGTCACGTGGTTATGTTCTGCTTTACTCCACATATATTGTATTGTGTATCTGTGTTGCGATCACGTGGGGTCATCGCCTACCGCTGATCACTTGTGCCTATATCTGAGCACAATCCTTTGCTTTGTTGTCAGTTCTTCATTGTTTGTTCATGGTGTCTCTATCTGCGTCCGAAATTGAATACTTCTATACTATATAGTACGCAGTGCTTGATTTCTAAATTGTGAGGTCCCGGAACAGATCTGGGTAACGGATCCGGCATGTTACCAGAGGAAGGAAAGGTGTCGGATGAAAGCAAAGACCGTGGGGGGAGGGGAGGGGGGTTGCCACTGATGAAAGTGAAGGTGTGGGGCGGCTGGGGTGGGGGTGAAGTCACTGAAGAAAGTGAAGAGCAGTGTGACGGGGGTGGAGCAGTAAAATGAGGTGCCGGCACAAATTAAGCCCTGGTAGTACACTAAAAACAGTATGCGAGCCAAGTAGTATGTCCGATTCATAGTATTTGAAAAACAGTATGTGAGAAGTGCCCGGATGACCTACTACTTCCGGCGAGATTCTAAAGTGCGCATCCGATGGACGCTACGCTATCCCATGATGCACCATGAGAGAATTCATGAATGGGAGTAAAGCGACGAAAAACGTTGGATGTAGTACGTCTGAGCTCCATTCATACTACTGACATTCACACTGTACAGAACGTACCTTTGAATTCAAATTCAGTACCTACTGAGTAGTCGGTGATTTCAGATGCAGTCACGATGTTTCGTCAGGAATCTCGTTGAGGTTTTGTTGGACATTGTTTAGCCGTTCTACTCGGTGTCCTGACATTTTATCCTACCATGGTTTGCACTGCATTCATTCTTCCATGGCGGAGCGCCATGCCAAAATTGATCCTGCCACGGCTACATTACAGCTTCTCATTCAAAACATTCAGTCGTGTTTTTTTAATAGCGGGTGTTAATCGCACCAAAATGTATTAAAGGTGAGTGAATTATAACAGCGTGAACTTTTCTGTAACCGTAGTAGTGCTGTGCGCTATTTGTTCAACACTTTAAGGTGACGTGCTGACTGACTGACTGGCTGACGTACAGGTGCGTCATGCGTGAGGCCAGCAAACACGATGTATAGCCGTTTCCCTTTACTTCAGGACGCATTAATGCCGCTCTGTAGGTCTATTGGAGACTTTCATAAATATTCCTAGCAAATCTAATAAATGTTGGAGACATACTCGTTACCTAAACGCACTAAATCACACTTCAGCAGCGTTTATTTGAGAGCGCACAAGAAGATCTGCGCTTGAGCAGAGTGTATTTGAGGGGGCGTGCAAGAGGAAATCGGCGCGCAGGCAAAAAGATCCGCATGCTGTAGGCTATTACATAAATACGATCTCGACTCGTAATACTGCGCTCACGACATTTGTCATTGAAATAACGCCACAGGTAGTTGGTAGATCTGTGTAAAAAAGGGCTGCCGCCACAACTGGAGAAAATCCTAGAGGAAACACTGCCTACCCATCAGATTATGCTACCAATACTGTATTTGAATGGTTCTGCGGTTGGGGTTAGGGATTAGGTAGGTTAGAGCGACATTACAGCTTTATATCACACTGCATTAAAATTTACACTGGTAGCAAATCTGATGGGTAGCATATAGCAGGGGCGTAGCGGATATTTTAAAAGTGGGGGGGATGGCTGTATGAGATCATATGTTCATTTAATTATTAATCACCTGTTTCTAAATGGTCTGTCTCTAAAAGTGAGGGGGACGGATCCCCCCGTCCCCCCCAGTTGCTGCGCCCCTGGCATATAGCGTCATCAAAATATGCAAAACTCATGTCCTGCTTCAGCGTTCGGGTCGTTTGTTATTTATTTTTTCAAATAAATAAACTTCCGAAAACTATTTTTCTACTTATCTAGAAAATGATATAGAAATTATCAAGAAAACGCTTCTCGATTTAAGAATTTTGTTGATATTTGAACTAAAAACAAGACAAAAACTAAAGTAAGGAAAGCATATTTTGCAGTGCACACCCACACACACTGAATAAGACTGAGAGACTTTAAGCTGAACACTGTCAGCCACACACACACACACACACACGTGCAGCTGCCGTGGCTTAATCAGAACATTTACAGTCAAGTGGCTCAAGCTAATTCACCTTAATAGCATGTCAAGAGCATTTTACATGAAATATTCCCCAATTCTGCAGGCGTTCCACAGCATGTTAATACCGCCGTCCTGCCTGCAGAGCGAGATTGAACGCGGTCTTTATCAAGGCGCAGAGGCTCTTTAGGCTGACGAATAGATGCTCGGCACAATTTCCCTCTTTTAATTGTGTTATTCAAAGGAAAGAAGAGTAATGAGCGAATCTCTGCGCTCCTCTGACTCATTTCTCTGCTGGCTTGTTGCGGGATCGCTTTCCTCCAGCATCTGCTGTGCTTCTTATCCTCATCTTTTCTCTCTCTATACACACACACACACTGCATTAAAAGTAAACTATGTCATTTCTGTTGCCACTATATCATTAGAAAGAGTTACAAAATACTGATTTTCAAACAGGGTTGCCATGTTTTATCCACAGATATTCTGGAAGAAGGAAGGAAGGAAGGAACGATGGATGGATGGATGGATAGATGGATGTTACACAATGTTAATTACTTATTACCTGTTTTAACATGCAACTCTGAAATGTGAGATATAAACTTGCAATTGATCAAAATAAAAAGTCAGAACTGAGATAGCATCCTCAATGAATACCTTCTTTTATTCTGTGGCGGAAACTAGCTTCTTTTATTTCTGTGCTGGTCATTCTCAAGGACAGATCTGAGCTCTCTCAATGCACAGATGCAGACTGACCCTGATCAGATGTCCAGATCATGTTTCAACAGGTCAAATTTAGCAGTTTAGTTACAGTAAAGTGCAGAAAGAGGAAGTGTCATGTTAACAGACAGGAAGAGAGGATGCTATAAAACACCTGTTCTCCGCATTCGTGTGTGATTGTCTTCAGTTATAGACACACACACGCACATAGATTTGTCACTCTGGTTGAAGCTCTATTATATGTGTAGGCTAAGCTCATAAATCGCTCTGACCAGTAAAGATGCGTCTCTCTCTTACTCATTCTCTCTCTCCCTGCCCCTCTCTCTCTCTCTCTCTCTCTCTCTCTCTCTCTCTCTCTCTCTCTCTCTCTCTCTCTCAGCAGGAGACTCTGTGAAGTTTTACAGTGGCCCAGAAAGAGACTGAATTGCCGGAGAGAAAGAGATATTCACAGCTGATAGTGTGAGTGTGAGTGTGTGTGTGTGTGTGTGTGTGTGTGTGTGTGTGTGTTAGTTCAACTGCAAATGTAAATTGAATCATTATCTTATTTGTTTGATTGAGATAAAAAGGATGCAAATATCCCTAAAAATATGACTTATGTTATTCCAAATGTGTTATTTTCATAACTTCCAAAAAACTACGTTGTTTGAGGAAAATACTGTACATTTTAATTGATTTTCTTTTCATTAAGCTGTTCATCTCTGTGACTGAATCACTGAATAGTTGATTTGAACAGGATGAATCTGATTCATGAACTGTTCAGTTTTGCGAATCTGAACATTTGAACTGTTGCTTATGAATTCATTGCTCCAGAACAGACTAGAAGCCAACTAACAACAAGATAATCAGACAAACTAGAATATTATCTTATGATGATCTAGAACCATACAGTCAAATTACAACAACATAATCAGACAAGCTAGAACATTATCACTCTGATTCAAACCAACTGCAACGATAAGATCAAATGAAATAGAAAATTATTGTATATTATTAGGAATGTAGAGCTCTAATCACGAAAGCAAAACAATGTGTTCAATCTAGAACCACAAAATTAAATAATAAAAATGAGGTTGATATAGAACACTCCTAGAACATTATCGCATACACATAACATAGTCAAACAAGCTACAACAGTATCATCAGACAATCTAGAACCCTACAGTCAGACTTGTAAAACATGATCAGAAAAACTACAACACTGTAATCACACAGTCTAGAACCCTACCAACTTTTACAACATAATCATGAAAACTAAAACACTTATCAGACAGTCTAGAACCCTGCAGTCAAATTAAAACAACATAATCAGACAAGCCTAGAATGGCAGACAGTCTAGAACCCTACAGTTTTCACAGCATAATCAGACAAGCTACAAAATTACAATTATACAATCTAGAACAATTAGACCACTCCATTCAGACAAAACAAAAACAATTAGTGAGATAACAAAAACATAATCAGACAAGCTAGAACATTACATAGAATTTTACAGTCAAACTTTTACATTATAATGTTTTTTTCTGATTATGGTGTAAAATTTTGACTGTATGGTTCTAGACTTTATGATAATCGGAAAAAATAAAGCATTGTAATCAGACAATCTAGAACCCTACAGTGAAACATAATCAGACAAGTTACAACATTATCCTCAGACAGTCTAAAACCATAACACAATAAAACAAGCTAGAACAATATCATTAGACAGTCTAGAATCCTACAGCCAATACTTTACAACATAATCAGACAAACTACAACACTGTAATCAGACAGTCTAGAACCCTACACTCAAATTAGAACAACATAATCAGACAAGCCTAGAATGGCAGACAGTCTAGAACCCTACAGTCAAACTTTTACAACATAATCAGAAAAACTACAACACTGTAATCAGACAGTCTAGAACCCTAAACTCAAATTAGAACAACATAATCAGACAAGCTAGAATATCAGACAGTCTGGAACCATAGTCAAACTTTTACAACATAATCAGAAAAACTACAACACTGTAATCAGACAGTCTAGAACCCTACACTCAAATTAGAACAACATAATCAGACAAGTTAGAATATCAGACAGTCTAGAACCATACAGTTTTTCACAGCATAATCAGACAAGCTACAACATTACAATCATACAATCTAGAACAATTAGAACACTCAGACAAAACTAGAACTTTTTAGTGAGATAAATCTGAATCATACAGTCAGCCATGCTATATATTATCAGACATAACAGAAGTCAATGACAGCACATTTCGGAACCCAATACACAGCCATCTAATCAGATGCAAGCATGTCCTACTGTATAATCGGACCTTAAACCATCCTGTTCTCTTTCAGGAAATCTATTTCTCTCGCAAACACTCAATCCCCAAAGCAGCAGCAGTGTGGCCTACAGGTCAAAGAGCCGGAGCTGTTTTATATAAAGCGCTTTTCTAACCTTTAAAACATCTGATTCTTTATCAGTTCAGCAGAACCCGGCAGAACAGAGAGGACAGCACACACACACACGCAATTAAATTAAAGAGGAAAGATAGAAAAGAATTATCGATCCAGAGAGTTCGCAGTGCAAGACACAGCAGGACAAAGTGTCGTTCATTTGTCCTGATACCAAACCGCAACGTGTGAGATGAGAGCTTTCCTGAGGGCCAATTTACTCTCCTGCATGTGTGTGTGTGTGTGTGTGTGAGAGAATGTGGGGTGTGCTGACAGTTAATATCCTTCTTTTTAGAATATGGTTCTGCAGTACCTGGAATCGATTACAGAGGGACGACAGGCGACGCTCCTCGCGGAAACTGCTGCATTCCCTCGGGCCTCTTACACTCCACGGATGAAAACTGCTGAGCACAGAAACAGAGGATCTTTACTATCCCTCCAGTGTCTCCAAGACAGAGCAAACTGGACTTTGAACCCTACAGTCTATTTACTAAACATAATCAGACAAGCTACAACATTAGAAATTAGAACTTTTATAATATAAACAGATTGATTTTTTCCTGATTAGGTTGTAAAAGTTTGACTGTAGGTTCTAGACTGTCTGATAATCAGAAAAATAAAGCATTATACTCATACAATCTAGAACCCTATAGTGTCACTTAACCAGACAAGTTAGAACATTATCATCAGACAGTCTACAAACTACAACAATCAAACATCATCATCATCAACAACAAACTAAAACAATATCATCAGAAAGTCTAGTTCCCTACTGTCAGTATTTTACAACTTTATCAGACAAACTATCACAGTCTAGAACTCTACAGTTAAACTTTTACAACACAATCAGTACAACTAGAACCCTGTAATCAGACAGACTAGACCAGGGATGGGCAAACTCGATCCTGGAGGGCCGGTGTCCCTGCATAGTTTTGCTCCAACACTAATCAAACACACCTGACCACCCTAATTAGTGTCTTCAAGATCACTAGAAAGCTACAAGCAGGTGTGTTTGATTAGGGTTGGAGCAAAACTATGCAGGGACACTGGCCCTCCAGGATCGAGTTTGCCCATCCCTGGTCTAGAACAATGCAATGCAGTCAATGTGTGTGTGTGTGTGTGTGTGTGTAATTTATTACTTTACTATTTTTATTACTATTTACAAACTATTATTCAGATTTTTCTAAATGCTCATTTGTATATTATAAACAGTTTATATGGTTTGTCTGATTTTTGTAACCCTTATTGGATTAATTTTTTGAACAAACTATTATGTATGTATGTATGTATGTATGTATGTATGTATGTATGTATGTATGTATATATATATATATATATATATATATATATATATATATATATATATATATGGGTATGTATATGTATATTTATATTTTCCCTGAATGTTGGTAACAACCAAAGAAACCAAGCCTCATTATTTTACAAATGAAGTTCTGTGTAATAAAATGAAATGACGCAGGGAAACACTATTGAACAAATGAAAAAAGGGAGGTGTAGAAATGCAGTGAAGGCCCAGACAGCAGCTGAAATCTCTCAGTAGTTCTCAAGCAACCCTCTGCCCTTCCTCAGTGTGATTGAATATCAGCTGCTTCTGTCCAACATCTACATTAGCAGGAGGATGAAGGTGAGACCAGGGTGGACATTTCAGCAAGACAATGATTTATAAAGTTAAATATCTTTCAGTAGTTCAGCACTTTCTCCTTTTTTCATTCCATTCTTATCTGATAGCTCCTTTTTCAGATTTTTATTATGATTTCAGATATTTTTATGTTTGTATTGTTTAGGTTTTTCCCTAAATCTGGTTCAATTCCATGTTAGCAGCTCCTTTGGAAATAATATTCCCAGGACAAATCATGACAATGTACAAAATACTTATTTTCCCTGCTGTATATGCAAATATGCAATGAAAATATGGCAGGAAATAAAACTATGGCAAATTAACTGAACAGAATCAGTCTGCCTAGTAAACATAGAGTATAGCAGATGATTCATTGACAAAATAAAGTCTGCAATGACAAAACAAAAACAGTGATGAGGCATTTTATCATGCTAAACTGCTGCTTGCTGGAAAAACTACCTTATTATTGGACCATGTAGCACTATTTTTAAAACCGCTTCTGTCAAACCTCTGGAATAATCGGGTAAAGTTAATAGCATTTATATTTTTACAGTAGCTGCCCAATACTGAGCTGACAACATTTTGTATATATGCATGCATAACATGTTAAATATAACTGAGAATATTAACCCCAATGACAGCTGAAAGCCCGATCTGAGGAGCCAAAACATTAAATAAGGACATAAAGAGTGCAGGACGTTCAGTGCGGTGGAGTTTGTGAATGGCGGCTGCTGGAATTGGGTGTAAATCTGATGAGTTTCTGTGGGCAGATTCTGTGTGGGTTTAATGCGTCTCAAGGGCTTTTCTGAAGAATACTTCTCTGCATTTTCTTGCAAGACTATAAAACTGTGGGGAGAGTGGAACAAAAAGTCATATATATATATATATATATATATATGTGTGTGTGTGTGTATATATGTGTATATATATATATATATATATATATATATATATATATATATATATATATATATATATATATATATATATATATATATATTAATCATATATGAAAAATATTAAGTAATTGTCTTTTTTTGCTGATTTTAGCAATTTAAATACATGCAAATATACACACTCAAAAATTTATTTTTGCTGCTTGTTCAAACTAAAAATTCTTGAGTTTTTTTTGGGGACAACTTAATTTTTTCATGTTCATTCCACTTTAGTTTGTAAAAACATTTCAGTTAACTTCATCAATTTGTGTTGGGATAAAAATGAAGAAATTGAATGGAACCCAACATTAAAACACAAACTGTTTAGTTTCACAAACATTACATACTCTTACACTGGGAGTTATATTAGACTTAGAACAGCTTTTGTACATCAGAAATCTATTGACACGTTAAAGCTTCACATTAGTTACTGCAGCCACTTCTTCAAAACGTCAGCTTGCCTGAAGCCAAACAAGTCTAAATGATGAGTAAACCATACAGCTTGTCAATCGACATCTTTAAAGACCGCTTCACAGATTCAAACACTCCCTCAAGTAAATAAATCCCAGCGTTTCCGAATGACCTTTGACCCTTTGAGTGTTTGTTCACACCAGCATCTTGGAGAAAAACATGCCAAACATTGAAGTCAACTCAGGGGAACAGAAAGCGAAGGTCATAACTCTTCAGCCCCTCACGATATTATTGATTATATTGAGGTGTTGCTTGATTAATTACACTCCGATTAACTCAAGTCTGATTGGAGGCTGGTTTCTGCATGGATTAGCCGCATGCATCTTCATTAACCAGTCTTTTTATAAGTCAATTAAAGTGACTCAAGACAGTGTTTTATTATTAGCTCATTATTTCTCCCAGTTTCAGTTTAACGGAAAGAATGTTATTTTAACACGTTTCTAATCAGAGGGGACAGAGAAATACGTAACCAGAGGTATGTCTTCTCACAGTTTTAGTTTGTGCAAATGTATGTTTTTCAATGATATCAAATGTGCAATATTATGAAGTTGCAGGCTCAGAGACCCAACTGCATGCTCAGACCAGCACTTCTAGACCTATCATTAGAGTTAGGGTCATGTGTCCGATGTTAGAAAGAAAGTGCCAAGATGTCCTTGCTGTAGTCTATAATCATGATGACGTACTGAACCAGGTCCAATACATAGTGGACATTGTACCGCTCACTAAGGTAATGCCCATGCTACTGTATTCCCTAATCCCAACCGATAGTGCTTTCAAAAGCAATCTAGAAAAATAAAAACGCGGCTGCATGATTCATCACTTTTTCAGCCTGTCGTTTATTTATTTTTTTTAATTTAAATTTAAATATTTATTATTTATATAATAAATAAATAAATAAATATTATTATATAATATTATATAAAAATATTTATTATTTATTTTATTTTTTGCTCTTTTTTTTTTACCAGGTTTCTGGAACCGTTCTTCGTTGGATTCGAACTCCATCATCGCAGTCAACTGACTCCATGTACAAAATCTGCCGACGTACATGGCGAACCACTGAGCAAACTGGTAACGGCGGAAACGGCGACCATACGGAGGTAAGCGGTCAGCTGGTAGCACTAAAAAGAGCAGAAGCCGTTGGTGATATATTACGGTCTCATAGTGTTTGTTTTAAAGACCGTTTACCTCTGGCTGCATAATTCGCACTCTTCAAAAACGTAGACAGGGGTACGTATATCCACAATGAGCCTGTGTTGGCGGCTAATAATATTAAACTGACCTTAAAATGACTTTAGGCGACACGGTGGCTCAGTGGTTAGCACTGTGGCCTCACAGCACAAAGGTCTCTTGTTCGAGTCCCGGCAGAACCAGTTGTCATTTCTGTGTGGAGTTTGCATGTTCTCCCCGTGTTGGCTTGAGTTTCCTCCGGGTGCTCCGGTTACTCCCACAGTCCAAACGCATGCGCTATAGGGGAACTGATGAACTAAATTGGCCGTAGTGTATGAGTGAGTGTGGATGAGTGTGTATGGGTGTTTCCCAGAGATGGGCTGCAGCTGGAAGGGCATCCGCTGTGTAAAACATATGCTGGATAAGTTGGCGGTTCATTCCGCTGTGGCGACCCCTGATGAATGAAGGGACTAAGCCGAATGAAAGAATAAAATGGCTTTAATACAATTAAAAACTGCTTTTATTTTAGTCGAATTAGAACAAATCAGACTTTCTCCAGAAGAAAAAATATTAGAGGAAATACTGTGAAAAATTCCTGACTCTGTTAATCATCATTTGGGAGATATTTAACTTTTTAATATCTAATAATTGTAAGCAAAGCAAGCTGAACTAATCAATAAACAGAGCTCAGGTCGAGGGGAAAAGTCATTTGCATTGAAATCAGACGCACAGAAAAGTCCACAGGTGGTTTCATTTCTCCCTCTGTGACAAGAAGCGCCATCAATTACAGGAATCACGGCCGATTTATTCCCTTCGCTATTGATTAGACGCAAAAATTGAGACATTCAATTATGGCTAATTGGGTTTGATTAACATATGCAGCAGATGATTGTGGTGCTCCACGGGGACCAGAGCCGATCCTACATTCAGACACTCCTGACCCGAACTGAATAAAGTGACTGGATTTTACTTTTTTTTTTTCTTTAAAGGTAAGCAAACGATTGATTTGGGCTGAATTTAAAGAAACACATTGAATTTAGTAATGTTTAACTGCTTTGTTTGTTTAAATTCAGCTCATAGTAATTGTTTGCAACTGCTTAAACATTTAGTAAATCCATTGAATTTTTTTTAGTGCGCTGCCTTTGTGTACTTCCCTGCTTTAAACTTTCACGAAGCTGAAGAATATGCGGGATGAATTATTGAAGGTGGATCCTGTGAACTGGATCAGGTGACACTGAACTCTCGGAGCTTCGTATAAAAAGCAGCTGAGTTTCTGATCTCTCACAGATTTCCATACTCCTGCTATAAACAGTTACTTCTTCCAGATATAAAGAGAGCTCTTTTTCTGTCAGGGCTTTGGGAGGAGAAGTGATTTAGACAGGCAATATTGTCAATATACAGTTGAAGTCAGAATTATTAGCCCTTTTGAATTATTAACCTCCCTCTATTTTTTTGTTGTTGTTGTTTAAAGGAGAGAATATTCTAAACATTTCTGCTCATAATAGTTTTAATAACTCATCTCTAATAACTGATTTTTTTTCTCTTTGTCATGATGACAGTAAATAATATTAGACTAGATATTCTTCAAGATACAAGTATTCAGCTTAAAGTGATGTTTAAAGGCTTAACTAGGGTAATTAGGGTAAAGTTAGGGTAATTAGGCAAGTCATTGTATAACAGTGGTTTATTCTGGAGACAATCCAAAACTAATATTGCTTAATGGGGCTAATAATATTGACCTTAAAATGGCTTTAAATCTGCTTTTATTCTAGCCGATATAAAAGACTTCTCCAGAAGAAAAAATATGAAAGGAAATACTGTGAAAAACTCCTGAATCTGTTCAACATCATTTAAATGAGTATTTGAAAAATAAAATAAAATTTAAATTTAAATTAAAAATTAAATAAATAAATAAATAAATAAAAGAAAAAAAAAATGAATAAATAAACGAATAAATAAATAAATAAATAAATAAATAAATAAATAAATAAACGAATAAATAAATAAAAGAAAAATAAATAAATAAATAAATGAATAAATGAATAAATAAATAAATAAATAAACGAATAAATAAATAAATAAACGAATAAATAAATAAATAAATGAATAAATAAATAAATAAATAAATAAACGAATAAATAAATAAAAGAAAAATAAATAAATAAATAAATGAATAAATGAATAAATAAATAAATAAATAAATAAATAAATAAATAAATAAATAAATAAATAAACGAATAAATAAATAAATAAATGAATAAATAAATAAATAAATAAACGAATAAATAAATGAATAAATAAATAAATAAACGAATAAATAAATGAATAAATAAATAAAGAAAGACAGAAAAAAAGAAATAAATGAATAAATAAATAAATGAAAAATAAATAAAGAAATAAATGAATAAATTAATAAATAAATAAATAAATAAATAAATAAACGAATAAATAAATAAATAAATAAAGAAATAAAGAAAGAAAGAAAGAAATGAATAAATAAATAAATGAAAAATAAATAAATAAATAAATAAATAAATAAACGAATAAATAAATAAATAAATAAACGAATAAATAAATAAATAAATAAATAAATAAACGAATAAATAAATAAATAAACGAATAAATAAATAAATAAATAAATAAATAAATAAACGAATAAATAAATAAATAAACGAATAAATAAATAAATAAATAAATAAATAAATAAATAAATAATAAATAAATAAATAAACGAATAAATAAATAAATAAAGAAATGAATAAATAAATAAATAAATAAATAAACGAATAAATAAATAAATAAATAAACGAATAAATAAATAAATAAACGAATAAATAAATAAATAAATAAATAAACGAATAAATAAATACATTAATTAATTAATATATTAATTAATAAATTTTTTTTTTTTTTTAATCACAGAAGGGTGAATAATTCTGACTTCAGCTGTATATTGTGTTAACATACAGTACATTTTGTAAGGGTTTGTTATATTATTAGAAATAACGCACACCAGAGGTGGTAACTGATTGCTACACCTTTGGTGTGGATTACTTTCTAATAATTCAATGGCCAGGAGTGAATTAATCCACTTTTTCCAGCTATAAAAGTAGTTCTTTGTCTGTTTAAAACTGTTTTATAATCATTCATTCATTCATTTTTCGGTAAGCCTTTAATTTGATGGTCCCTATTGCACATTTTGTTGACTAAAAGTTGCATTGCAACTATGCCAATTATTCTATATCTGCTGATACTGCTCCTTCAACAGACATTTGACTGATTATGAAAAACTCACATCAACTTACGCTAACCCTAACCCCAACCTAACAGTCTACTTCTAATCTAATGAGAATTAGTTGACATGTAGATGCAATGGAACTTAAATTCAACAAGATGTGCTAAAGGGACCATCAAAATAAAGTGATACCCATTTTCCTTCGGCTTAGTTCCTTATTTATCAGGGCTTGCCACAGCGGAATGAACCGCCAACTATTCCACCATATGTTTTAAGCATCGGACGCCCTTCCAGCCACAACCCAGTACACCCATACATACTCATTCACACTCACACACACTCATACACTACATGCAATTTTAGTTTACCCAGTTGACCTATAGCACATGTGTTTGGACTGTGGGGAAAACTGAAGCACCTGGAGGAAACCCACGCCAACATGGACAGTTTTTTGAGTGTTTATCATTCTTTTTGTTCTATAGGTAGTTTCTTTTGTGTGTGTTAAAGTGGGACGCTTGAGTTCCCTCCTCTGTTAAACCATGACTGTGGGCCGAGCGGTGTTCTTCTCCCAGCAGACGCAGAAACACATGTGAACATGCATGCTGACCTTTCACGAGCTCCAGGCGAAAACACTCTGACAAACGAGAGTCAACAGCCAGCATCTGTGTGTGTGTGTGTGTGTGTGTGTGTGTGTGTGTGTGTGTGTGTGTGTGTCTCCCGAGTGCCGCGTCCTCGTGTAAGTTGCTTGATGTTGTCCGGCCTCTGAGCTGCTGAAATATACATACACCTGCTCTCAGCATCTGCTGACTGGAAAACTGAGAAACACAACAGACACTGAACCCCGTGAACCAAACTGAGTCATGAACGCAGAAAAAAAACGACATTCAAGAGTCGAAGCATCTGAAAACCTGAAATATAAAACAAACTGACTGATGAAGGATGAAGAAACAGTTCAAATCTAATGTTTTATGATGGTGTTTTCATCTTAAATATGTGTGCAATTGTACTTTTACTGATTTGTGTTTCTTTTTTTATTCATTCATTCATTTTCTTTTCAGCTTAGTCCCTTTATTAATCTGGGGTCGCCACAGCGGAATGAACTGCCAACTTCACCGCCAAAAATCACGTAAACTTTGTACTATTTTTGTGAGCTGTCTATACACACTCATTCTAGTGTCTGACTATAAAACAAAGGTGAAAATCATGACAACAAATGTTTATTACATTAAATTAAAATCAGGTAAAAGGGTTTTAACTAACAAATCTCAACAAACTTTGACTAAATGTCTTTATTCACTTTGACTTAATTGTGATTTTTGTGAAGTTGTGATTATTAGAAATTTTCATTTGATTTTAATTTGAAAAAAAGAGGATCAGTGAGGAATTAAACAGGGTTGCTTCATTTTAAAATTATTTTATTTTATTATTGTTTATTATTGTAATTTGTTTTATTATTGTAATTTGTTTCATTATTGTTTATTATTTTATTATTGTTTATTATTTTATTATTGTTTATTATTGTAATTTGTTTTATTATTGTTTCTTATTATATTATTGTTTATTATTGTAATTTGTTTTATTATTGTTTATTATTATATTATTGTTTATTATTTTTTATTTTATTATTGTTTATTATTTAAATTTGTTTTATTATTGTTTATTATTTTATTTTATTATTGTTTTTTATTTTATTATTGTTTATTATTTTTTTAATTTTATTGTTGGTTATTATTGTAATTTATTTTATTATCGTTTATTATTTAATTTTATTATTTTTTGAAGTTTAATAGAATTTTGTTATTGTTTATTTTTATATTTATTATAGTTTTTGATTGCATTTAATTTTAATATTGTTTATTATTTTTAATTTTATTATTTGTAATTAATTTTATTATTTTTAATTTAATTTTATTATTATGTTATTTTATTATTGTTTATTTAATTTATTTATTGTTTATTAATTTAGTTTAATTTTATTATTTTTATTAGTGTTCATTAATTTTATTTTATTTTATTATTGCTTATTTTATTATCGTTTGTTATTTTTTGTGTAATAGTGATGAAGTGGCGCAGTAGGTAGTGCTGTCGCCTCACAACAAGAAGGTCGCTGGTTCGAGCCTCGGCTGGCTCAGTTGCCGTTTCTGTGTGGAGTTTGCATGTTCTCCCTGCGTTTGCGTGGGTTTCCTCCAAGTGCTCCGGTTTCCCCTACAGTCCAAAGACATGCGGTACAGGTGAATTGGGTAGGCTAAATTGTCCTTAGTGTAAGAGTGTGAGTGGATGTTTCCCAGAGATGGGTTGCGGCTGGAAGGGTATCCGCTACGTAAAACATATGCTGAATAAGTAGGCGGTTCATTGCGCTGTGGCGACCCCTGATTAATAAAGGGACTAAGCTGAAAAGAAAATGAATGAATTTTTATTAAATTGTATTATTGTTTATTATTTTATTATTGTTTTTTTTTTTAGGCGGCGCAGTGGCTCAGTGGTTAGCACTGTCGCTGGTTTGAGTCTCGGCTGGGCCAGTTGGCATTTCTGTGTGGAGTTTGCATGTTCTCCCCGTGTTGGCATGGGTTTCCTCCGGGTGCTCCGGTTTCCCCCACAGTCCAAACACATGCACTACAGGTGAATTGGGTAAGCTAAATTGACTGTTGTGTATGGGGTGGGGGGGGGGGTGGGGGGGTTGCACACCAGATGCACCACGACATGGCGCGCACATATACAGTTAGAAGTATCGCACACCAGACGCACACATTCGAATGTTATTTAAAATGAATCTATTCAGATGGCGCGGCAGAAATATGAAGGGTGTCCTGAGTCGTAGCTGGGCGCTGCGGACAGCCGCCGACTTGCACATCAGTGTGTGTATCCTGATAGAAATCTATGTTTAGAATTCTAAAATGCATGGTGCTGTGTGGTGCTTCGCGGCGCATCGCATCCGGTGTGTGAATAAGGGTGTCTCCCAATGATGGGTTACAGCTGGAAGAGCATACACTGTGTAAAACATATGCTGGATAAGTTGGCGGTTCATTCTGCTGTGGTGACCCCAGATTAATAAAGGGAGTAAACCGAAAAGAAAATGAATGATATTTTTTATTTCATAATTTTTAAATCTAATTTAATGTAATTTCTATTATTTTTTCACTTTATTATTGTTTATTTTATTTAATTTATCTATCTTTACACCAGAGACTCAACAGAACACTCGAGTGTTTCATGTTTCTGCTTGGCTTGAAATAATAGCTGGAGATCAACCCTAGAGAAGGAGGATTTATACAGCTGCTTGCTGAACGCATTTATCAAACACAAGCATTTAGACATGTACACACACACACACACACACACACACACACACACACACACACACACCTCGTCCTGACCCCGGATTCTGCCATGTACAAGGACGGGTCATAGAAAACAAACACAAGACGTCTGATTCACAACCTAGTCAACGCTAAGCAGTCAACACTGAACCATCAACACCAAACCATCAACACTGACAGGTTTTAAGGCAGGACGGCTGGTGAAATACACTGCTCCATTTGTCTTCTTCCAGACTAGCGCAAAGAAAACATCCCAAATACACATTTATGGGCTCATTTTGTAGCACTTTATCAATTTGTGTCTGGAGAATCCAATTTCACTGCAAATCTTGAAAGGCTGCAAGTTATTTTTTGTACTGTACAGAGCACCGATCACCCACACGTACACTCACCGGCCACTTTATTAGGTACACCTGTCCAACTGCTCATTAACCCAAATTTCTAATCAGCCAATAACATGGCAGCAGCTCAATGCATTTAGGCATGTAGACATGGTCAAGACGATCTGCTGCAGTTTAAAGCGAGCATCAGAATGGGGAAGAAAGGGGATTTAAGTGACTTTGAACAGGCATGGTTGTTGGTGCTATCATGTCAATATGGAGCAAAATCTCTGAGGAATATTTGCAGTAGCTTGTTAAATCTCTGCCATGAAGGATTAAAGCAGTTCTGAAGGCAAAAGGGGTCCAACCCGGTACTAGTAAGGTGTACCTAATAAAGTGGCCGGCGAGTGTATATTCTAGATATTGAAAATACAAGAATCCTATACTCTTATTGCATATGTCAAACTTTGCAGTAAATACAGTCAAAAATTATGACTTGCCTAATTAAGCCTTTAAATAGCACCTAAATCTTTCTTAAGTTATCTTATGTTTCTTTGCCCAATGAAAGGTTAAACAGTGTATCCAATCAAATGCAAAGAAACACATAGCAATGTATTAATGTATTTTCAGTGCATGGTCTCTGCAGTTCCCTATGTAGGCAGCAGACAGTGAAGTGTTCTAGATCAGAGCTTCAGTCTCTCTCCATGAGGTCAAACTCACACTGAGAAGAAGCTCCAGACTCTGCAGGAAGAGCTTCAGGTGATACGGCTTACAACACACACACACACACACACTTACACTTACACACACACACACACACATACACACACACACACATGATTACACACACCAGATCTCTCTCAGACACACATCACGTCATGCTTTGAGGGATGAAAAACACAAATGGCAGATGAAGAATAAGTGCACAGAAGTGTTGAGGGTAAATCACAGAGAAAATCTGAACTGAAACTGAATCATCCAAAACGTCCCGAACCGAATAGATTTAGGAATATCTTGTAGCTCACAAGGAGAAAATAACTGCTAAATAAAAGCATTAAAAACTGCAGGAATAAACAATAAACCAAGAACATAATGAAGAATAAACAAATAACACAAATAAACCAGAATATAAATGACCAGTAAATAAACAAATAAAAGACATGAAAAAAAAAATCAAATTAAAAACTAAAATTAATGAAGAATAAATAAATAAATGAAATGCATTAATAAATAAAGGAAGAAATAAATGCCTAAACGAGGATCAAATTAAAAATAATGTGACAAAATAATGAAATATTGATTTATTCACCATATAATTACTGTATTATAAAATTATACAATTACTGTTTAACTACAATTCTGTCTTTTCTCTCTTTTCTTTCTTTCTTGTCTGTTTTATTCTTTCTTTTTCCTTCTCTTTCTCTGTTTCTTTTTTCTTTCTTTTCTTTCTCCTTTTTATCTCAGTTTTATTCATTTTTTTCCTGATCTTTCTCTTGTTTTCTTTCTCTCTGTTTTATTATTTCATTTTTTCCTTCTCTTTTTCATTCTTTCTTTCATTTTCATTTTTTTCTTTTCTTTTTCTTTTTTCTCTGTTTCATTCTTTTGCTCTCTTATTTCATTCTTTATTTCTTTTTCTTTCTGTTTTATTACTTCATTCTTTCCTTCTTTGTTTTAATCTTTATTTCTTTCTTTTTGCTTATCTTTCTCTTTTTTCTTTCTTTCGCTTTTTCTTTCTTTCTGTCTGTTTTTTTCTTTATTTCTTTTTTCCTTCTCTTTTTCTTTCTGTTTTATTCTTTCTTTCTTTCTTTTTCCTTTTCTTTCTTTCTTTGTCTGTTTTATTCCATTATTTCTTTCCTTTTCGTCTCTTTCATTATTTTCTTCCTTCTTTCTTTCTTTCTTTTTTCTTTTCTTTCTTTTTTCTTTCTTTTTTTCTCTTTTTCTTTCTTTTTTTCTTTTTTTCTTTTTCTTTCTTTTTTCTTTCTTTCTTTTTTTTTCTTCTTTTCTTTTTTTTTTTCTCTTTCTTTTTTCTCTTTTTTTTTCTCTGTTTCTTTTTTCTCTTTCTTTCTTTTTCCTTCTTTTTTTTTTCTTTCTTTCTTTCTGTTTTTTTCTTTTTCTTTCTTTCTTCTTCTCTTTTCTTCTTTTTTCTCTTTCTTTCTTTTTCTCTGTTTCTTTCTCTGTTTCTTTTTCTCTTTTTTTCTTTCTTTCTCTTTCTTTTTTCTCTTTTTCTTTTTCTCTGTTTTCTTTTTTCTCTTTCTTTCTTTTTTTCTTCTTTTCTCCTTTTTCTCTTTCTTACTTTCTTTCTTTCTTTTTCTCTGTTTCTTTTTTTCTCTTTCTTTCTTTATCTCTGTTTCTTTCTGTTTCTTTTTCTCTTTCTTTTTCTCTGTTTCTTTCTCTGTTTCTTTTTTCTCTTTCTTTTTTTCTCTTTCTTTCTTTTTCTCTGTTTCTTTCTCTGTTTCTTTTTTCTCTTTCTTTTTTTCTTTCTTTTCTTTCTGTTTCTTTCTTTTTCTCTTTCTTTCTTTTTCTCTGTTTCTTTCTCTGTTTCTTTTTTCTCTTTCTTTCTTTTTCTCTGTTTTTTTTCTCTTTCTTTCTTTCTTTCTTTCTTTCTTTCTTTCTTTCTTTCTTTCTTTCTGTTTTTTCTCTTTCTTTCTTTATCTGTTTCTTTCTTTATCTGTTTCTTTCTTTCGTTCTTTCTTTTTTCTCAGTTTTATTCTTTTTCTTTTTTTTTGCTTTCCTTTTTTTCTTTCTTTTTAGTGTTTCTTATTTAAATAACTGTATTGTTTTACTGTAATGTTTATACAAAGAGAATGTGAGTCTGATTTCTGCATCTTCAATAAAAAAGTGTGTGTGTGTGTGTGTGTGTGTATGTGTGTGTGTGTGTGTGTGTGTACACGCTGCGAGTCTCTTCGCAGATCAGCTGACTCTCACAAAGGCACCGCTGCACAATGCATCATGGGAACTGCGGTCGCAGCACAGATGACCCAGAATATTTTCTGCTGACATTCCTCAGAGGCGAGGAAATCTGTGTGCAAGCTAAAACTGGGTTACATAACACCAGCCTAATATAGTCATGCAGGTAAAGCTCTCCGAATGACTTATAAACAGCACACAGCGGCTCATTTCTCAAAAACACAAACACTGCAATAAAAAAAGAAGTAAAAACCATCTGAGACACTGGGCTGATGAGGCTGATGGAAACACTGCATTCATTTCATATTATCATATTATCATATCATATTATTATATTATATTATATTATATTATACTGTATTATATTATATTATACTATACTATATTATATTATTATATTATATTATACTATATTATATTATACTGTATTATATTATATTATATTACATTATATTATATTATACTGTATTATATTATATTATACTGTATTATATTATATCATATCATATCATATTATTATATTATATTATATTATATTATATTATATTATATTATATTATATTATAGTATACTATATTATATTATATTATACTATATTATATTATACTGTATTATATTATATTATACTATACTATATTATATTATTATATTATATTATACTATATTATATTATACTGTATTATATTATATTATATTATATTATACTGTATTATATTATATTATACTGTATTATATTACATCATATCATATCATATTATTATATTATATTATATTATATTATATTATATTATATTATATTATATTATATTATATTATACTGTATTATATTATATTATATTGCACTATATTATATTATATTATATTATATTATATTATACTGTATTATATTATATCATATCATATTATTATATTATATTATATTATATTGTATTATATTATATTATAAAACATCCATACACACAGAAACACCAACTGACCCAGCCGAGGCTCGAACCAGCGACCTTCTTGCTGTGAGGTGACAGCACTACCTACTGCACCACTGTGTTGCCCCTATATTGAAGTATATTATATTATATTATATTATATTATAATTAAATAGAACATTTAATTATACTAAATTGAATCAATTGCTGAAATGATATTACATTATTAAATAGAACAGAGTAATCTGGTATTTTATATTTGTTCTAAAATGTATTTGAGTAGTTTATACTGGATGCTTGTCTTGTTTCTACTTTCTAAATTTTGTTTCTACTTGTTTTAGAAAGTCTTTACACTATGTGGCCAAAAATTCTGCCTTTAAGGGTCAGTTCACCCAAAAATGAAAAATTCCTCAGCGCTTCTTCACACTCAACTGATTCTAAACTTTTATGATTTTCCTGTTGAACACAAAAGGAGATGTTCTGAAGAACGTTGAAAAAAGAGATCATCCCTAAGCAGAAACCAAAAATATGATTGAATTTTTTTCAGAAATCTTCCTCATATCTTCATTTGTGTTCAGCAGAAGAAAGAAACTCAAACTGGATCAAGCTGATGATGACAAATGACCATTTCTTTTGGGGTGTACTGTCTCTTTAACAAGTAACAAAACCCATATTTTAACCGGAGAGATAAAGCATCCGAGCTTTTATTTTTTTGCCAACACACGCATGTAAGAAATTAAGAGCGGAAGATATTAATAAGTGAACATATGCAGGAGAAAAGCCCCTAATGCATCAGTGCTGATCAGCCTGTGTGTGCAGTGTGTGTGTGTTCAGTCCGCATGACCCACAAGTGCATTCAAACAGGCCAGCAGAACTGTTGAAGGAGCAATAAATGTTTCACGAGGAAGAGCTTTTAAAAACACATCCAACAGCGCTGGAACTTAACTTAATAATTATTTAAAAGCTTGTGTACATGAGTGCGTTTCCGCCATTTACTGTCTGTGTGTTTTAGAGAGAGAGAGAGAGAGAGAGAGAGAGAGAGAGAGAGAGAGAGAGAGTCTGCGGTGTAATTGAAGAGGACAGAAACATGCACAGAAGAACAATCTCCTCCTCCAGTCCCATCAGCCCTGAGCTTCATTACACACAGACTGCTGGAGTTTCCCTTCTGCCAGACGGGAAAAGAGGAAAAGTCTCACGTCGCTGCATCTCTGAACCTGCAGATCACGCTTTAATCAAACAACATCGAGAGCTGACACAAAAACTGCGTTAATGCAGTTCATAATTATGAGTTAAAAGGTCTGAGAACAGAGAGATCTTAAAGAGCCCATATTAGGGGTTTTTGAAAATGCCCTTCCATGTAGTGTGTAACACAGCTCTAAGTGAAGTGAAATATCCAGCTAAGGCTTAAATCTGTAAGTGTACAGTGTTTAAAATTATTGATTCATCTATAAAAGAGTCGACTCATAGTGCTTCAAACGAGTCGTCTTGATAACGAGTCATTAGGTGTTTCGCGATGACGCAGCCACGAAACACAAGCCTCGCCAGTAGTTACGCGTGCAAACCCGGGAGATTTGAAACCTGCGGCCCCGCCCACTAACACAGAAAAAACACTAGACACACACACACAGACTCCGCCGGTCGAATGAAGTCACGCTGTGCTCAGATGGATAATATTGACAGTCTCTACCCAAAGATGAAACTGTGAATAGTCAGTGGTTGAGGTTTATTCACTAGTGTAAGTAAGTGCGATTAAAATTGTTGCCTCGTTTACTCTAGCTTGCAAATTATGTATTTATTGTGTTTTGTTACTTGTTAACCTGGTACAGTACACGCGGTTACTCTTTATATTCTCTTATCGCATGTAAAGCCACGTTAAAAACGCGACGCGTGCCGCTTTGTTTACGGATTTAACGTTAAAGGCTTTTGTGAGCTCGCGTTCCACTGCCGTTTGTCATTGCTATGGCCATCGTAAGCTAGGAGACAGGAGACTGGTGTGTTACTCGTGTGTGTTTGTGTGTGTGTGTGTGAGAAAAAGAGCAGGTCGAGTGTGTGACGGCTAGGGGCTAGGAGACAGGAGACTTGCGTCGCTCTCCCTAGTTCTTCTGAGGAGCGTTGTGTGTGTGTGTGTGTGTGTGTGAGAGAGAGAGAAAAAGAGCAGGTAGAGTGTGTGACGGCTAGGAGACTCGCGTCGATCTCCCCAGTTCTTCTGAGGAGTGTTGTGTGAAAAAAGCCTTACACTATGAAGCGCGTGTGCACTGTGACTACTTTTATATAGTTGATTACCAGCTGGGCATTTCACTCTGTCTCGCGCTGAAGCCTGTCACTGTCGACCAACCGCAGCAGGCTGTCATCAGTCCAACCAGCGCAGATTAGCTTCACGCTGAGGAGGGGGTTGGGAACGAATGAATCGCTGAACGATTCATATGGGAGTCGCTGGGATAATTAGGTAAAAATAAATGCAGATTATAAGACCATGACAGTGTTGTTTGACCTTGCATGCATATTAGACTGTTGTTGGAGACCCTTACAACCTATTTCATGTATAATATGGGCTCTTTAAAGTTGTCATCAAATGAAAGTTGTTTGTTTTCCACCATCATGACGGACAGCCACTTGAAACACTCCCGAAATGAAATGTAGGACAGCTCATGATTTGGTTCTTCGGGAACCAATTGGATTGTTGATAGACAGGTGTTGCCAACAAAATAGCCCAACCCTAAAAGACAGATTGCCATGCCCTAAAGCAGTGGTCCTTAACTAACAGGCCGCAAATCGATACCGGTTCGTGAATCAAGTGGTAACAGGCCGCACAAGAAATCATTAATAATTTCCATTTCATTTATTATCCGAGTCTAAACGATCTTCGAAAAATGACCCCATTCTCTTGCTTGCATCGTGGTCACTTCAGCACCCAAATTTAACCCACAAGCAGCAAAATGAGTTAGAAACAGACATCTGCAAAGAGAAAAAGGTCCAATGAAGGACCCAACACAATCTCACGGCAATTCGGAACTTTTTGATTTAGTGGCTAAAGCTATGGTCACACCGGGCTTTGTATTCGAAATTCTGTCGTATGGCGCTGCGAAAAGGGGCGGGATTAAACAAGATAATTAGACATTTAAAAAAGCCAACGATTGCTCAATATTTTAAGTTTCTGTCCAGAAAGGTCGTGTTTTAATCCGCAATTGGTCTCACGCAATCAAGTGATGCGATTTCGCAGGTCAGAGTTCACCAAGCTTGAACTTTGCACCGCAGCGACATGTGAAACTTAACGCATGACCCTGCGTTTCCGGTCTGACGCATTCGCGTGCGTATGAATGGAAGTCTATGGGAGGAAAAGCCCAGTGTGACCGCAGCTTAATTCGTACGATCTAATTCGTACAATTTAGTATGATTTGCTCATCCGCCAATGACGGTTGGGTTTAGGGGTGGGGTTAGGTGCCACGCCTCCTTTTTAAAATCGTACAATTTCGTACGACTGAACTCGTACGACTGAACTCGTACTGAATTAGCCACTAAACTGTCAAAACGTAAAATACTTACGTTTTCTCGTGAGATCAGGCTGAAGGACCCCAGAACTGCCAAGGAATGGATCCGCAACCCATTTGTCAACAAATCAGGTGAATCCAGCATGTGATATATCATATGAAAAGGGGAGTGAATGTTAAGGTATTTAATTAAATTTTATGAGGGCTAATGATTTATCACAGAACAACAGACACTGCACAGACACACCGTTTATAACAAGAACTACAATAAACATGTTCAAATAAGAAGAGTACATTTTGATTTCAACGCAACTTTAACTGCAGGATTAAGCTACAGAATCAAGTACTAAATTAAGAATTAAGTAACAAAATTGAAAACACTGTTAGCCTGCACTCAAATTTTGGGGATTTACACATGCCCAACTTTAAATAGTAACAGTTCCTGACTCCAGTAAGCTAGTAAACATTGAATATGTCTCATTGGAAACAAGACACTTTGAGCTTTACTGTGGTAAAAGGAGTTACATGTTAATAAATATAAAAAGTTAAACATTATGAAGTCATGAGGGAAAAAAATTGTATTGTGTTCCATATTTGTTTCAAGAGTTCACACTTAGCTCATGACTTACGAAGCTTGTTTGGCATGCTGTCCCGGGAGAGAGAGCCCTGAGCCCAAGGGATCCTCGAGTCCAGGGCTCCCTCCCTTTGCGGGGCGAGGGGAGATTGAGCTCAGGGCGATCTCAAGGCTCCCCCGCAGCTAAGGCCAAGATGAACTCCCTTAGAGCGAGATGTCTAGTAGAACAGACTTGAGAGCCTATTTGGCTTTGAGAAAAACCGGGGGATCCCGGGAAAACCCCTGTGGACGCGTGCCAGCTCCACCCCGAAATGCCGGATGCTATGGCAAGGAGCCAGAGCCGATGGAATTCTTGCTGGTCACTGGGCCACCTATACTGGATAAAGGTGGAAGGAGATGAGGGGGGGGGGGGTTCTTCAAGACGAAGATAGTTGCAAAGAGAAAAGAGGATATATATATAGGAACTTATGATGCTTTGATTGGAGGGTTGTGATTAGCTAATATGAGCCAGCTGGGTTAATCATGAGCACGTACTCCTCTCGAAATTAGTTTAAGATATTAAACTTCACTTTCCATATACAAGCACAGAAAACATTAATGTAATGTCCTAGAAAAAATATGACTTGAAAGCCAAGTATTTCCTAAGTTTATATTTCAAATTTGATGAAGATAGCATGCAGAATGAGATTGCTGTACGAATCTTTCTGAGGCTGTGTCGATGTCCTTCTCTCCCTCGCCGTCAGAGGCACCTTCTCAAAAATGACCTTCCCAAGCTAAAACATGTACAGTTGTTGAATGAGTTGGTCTACATTCACAGTTCATGTATCTTTGGAAAGAAGACACCCTGGGCTTTATTATCCATCATCTAATGTTTATAATGTTCAAAATGAAAACAAGTTATAGATGCTTAAAAACTGATGACACTCCCCCATTATAAAAGAATATTTAACTTCCACTCAAACCAACATCTTTTGTTAAATTGTGTTCCCAACATCACTCTAAGCTAATTTTGTGGTTTAATAATAATCTATAGACTCATCTTCTCACCAAACCTGAAATCTGCTTGATCAAAAAGACAGAGAAACACTGTAATAGTGCAATATTATCTAAACATACTGTATTTTTAAAATGCAATGTAATGATCTTCACCATCATTACTCTAAAATGTCACATGACCTCTCAGAAATCACGTTCATATAATATAATCATATTATTTATATTAATTATTTATATAAATTTATACGTTAAGAGCACATTTCATTTTGTTGTGTAAAAACCCTCACAAAAATAAAGAAATAAAGTGTATGCTGATGTTAACCTGATGGAGTTTCTTACTAATAAGCGGGCTGACCTGGTGTTATGTATATGATATATGCGTGTGGTGTAGATGCAGCGCGAGACTAGTATTAACGTTTTGAGTGTAAAATATATTCCAGCTCTGGGACGGGAAATCCGCTCTGGAGCCGCTTTGAAGCTGTGAAAGAGCAGATTGCTGCTTAATCAAAGGTCTCATGGTGTTTGTTTATTTTCTAGAGCTGGTGAACACATTACAAAGAGCATTAATTGCTTGGGCAGCAGCCCAACACTCACCGGCACACACACACTCACACACACACAGGGTTTTCATGTTTTATGGTCTCTCCATAGCTGCAATGATGTTTCTACACTGTATATTCTGTATATTCTCTCCCTCTAGGAAACAATCAAGATTTTGACATTTTTAAAATAACAATAATTCAGAATGTTTGCCATTTTCCTCATGCCCATACACTCGCCGGCCACTTTATTAGGTACACCTTACTAGTACCAGGTTGGAACCACTTTTGCCTTCAGAGCTGCCTTAATCCTTCATAGCAGAGATTCAACAAGCTACTGGAAATATTCCTCAGAGATTTTGCTCCATATTGACATGATAGCATCACACAGTTGCTGCAGATTTGTCAGTTGCACATCCATGATGCCAATCTCCCGTTCCACCACATCCCAAAGCTGCTCTGTTGAATTGAGATCTGGTGACTGGGGAGGCCATTTGAGTACAGTGAACTCATTGTCATGCTCAGGAAACCAGTCTGAGATGATTGGCGCTTTATGATATGGTGTTATCCTGCTGGAAGATGGGTACAGTGTGGCCATAAAGGGATGGACATGGTCAGCAACAATACTCAGGTAGGCTGTGGCGTTGTCACGATGCTCAATTGGTACTAATGGACCCAAAGTGTGCCAAGAAAATATCCTCCACACCATTACACCGCCACCACCAGCCTGAACCGCTGATACAAGGTAAGATGGATCCATGCTTTCATGTTGTTGATGGCAAATTCTGAGCCGACCATCTGAATGTGGCAGCAGAAATGGAGACTCATCAGACCAGGCAACGTTTCTTCAATCTTCTATTGTCCAGTTTTAATGAGCCTGTGTGAGCCTTTCTGTCAGCTGGAACCAGTCTGGCCATTCTCCTCTGATCTCTGGCATCAACAAGGTATTTGCGCCCACAGAACTGCCGCTCACTGGAGATTTCCTCTTTGTCAGACCTCTTTGTGCGTGAAAATCCCAGTAGATCAGCAGTTTCTGAAATACTCAGACCAGCCCGTCTGGCACCAACAACCATGCCACGTTTATGTCTAAATGCCTAAGTCCATTGAGTTGCTGCCATGTGATTGGCTGACTAGAAATATGTGTTAACGAGCAGTTGGACAGGTGTACCTAATAAAGTGGCCGGTGAGTGTATATAAAATGCATATCTCAATGTTTAGACAAATAAGGACAACCAAGTCAACCATTGAGTTAAAAAATAAAAACTGACCCAACGTTGGGTTATGACAACCCAGCATATGTATATAAATTGTTCATAAAAACATGCAATCATTACTACCAGTTTTGCATCCTTGTTGAGAATCGGTCTAATCGTGACTACCAGGAACATCAGGAATGATTACTGAAAGAAGGTTTATCAAGAGTTCATTTACATCTGATTGCAGATGAATATATTAATGTAATTTAACATGTAATATAATTGTATAATACAAATGATATGCGATATAATTTAACGTCAGCAGTACAGTGTTCGAAACAGACGTTGTGTAATACATTAAATAAATACAGTAGCATGCAGTATACACTACACACTGTCAACCATTTTACCTACACTCCCTTAAACAAAAAAATCAGCTTCACTACATGAGAAAAAACCCCATGTATTTTATTAAAAACAGCCCGATGCATTTTGCGCCTCTTCTGTAAATGCATGAATGACTGAATCCTAAAGTGTTTCTGCCGTCTCACCACATCATTTCTCAGCCTCCCGAGGTTCGCTCCTGGATTGCTTCACTAAAACGCACCCTTTTTCTCCCACTTCTGGAGAGCATGGGGAAGATAATTTGTTATTATTAGTGAAAGCAGAATTGTGTTTTTAACACTGTTTTCATGTCACAACCCAACGCAGAATTGCCTTTGGGCCCGAAGCCGCAATAAAGATAAATTAGAAATAGATTGCACAAACTGTTTCCATCCATAACAGTGAGTGTGTTTGATTTCATTTTGCCGGCACACTCACTAGGTTACGCCGCCTCCTCCGCACAGGAACAGTGTCGTGGTTTGTATGCGAGGCCTGTGGGTTTCATCTAATGCTGCATTAATCAGCGCATGCCGATTTCTCTGAGGTTTTAGGATCGTGCTCCTCTATGCATTGACACCCGTGCTCCATTGAGGACCCTCTCAGCCAATCAAGAGCCAGGTTGAGGCACTGGGGTTTCCTCGCAGTCACCTGACCGCCGTGGAGGACACAAGAGGACACTGGGAAGGACGCTGCGTTTGCGCTCGTCTGGGGAACAGGATAAAAATACTGAGCTGACAAGCCAATTAATCAGCTTTCAGGGCACTGCTGGGGAGAGCATCCTACAAAGGGCACCAGGACACTGTCTCTTTAAGAAGAAGAAAATGTGATGATCATCACTGCTTTCACTCAAATATTAACAATAATAAAAATAAAAAGGGATTTTCAGCAATGCCAAAATGATGTTCCTGCTACTAAAACATGTTTTGAAAAATGCATGAATTTTAAAAAAGCATTAAGCACAGAGTTATCAGTCTGTATTTATATTAAAACACTGAGCCGACAAGTCGATCAATCAGTTTTCAGTACACTGTCTCTTTAAGAAGACAAACATGTGACCATCATCGCTGCTTTCGCTCAGATAATGACAAATGCAATCTTAAAGTTTACAAGGTTTTAATTTTTCAGTGGTGTTCTTGGCACATTTTTTAAAATACATTAAGCGTTAAGTGTTAGTGTGTATTTATATTAAAATAAAACTAGATATTAAAGTTTGAGGACAAACTTTATGGTGGCTTGAAAAGCCGAGTCTGAATTAGCATGTTACTAGCATGAGTTAGCAAGTAACTAGCATGATTCTAACATAAATTAGCATGTAACTAGCATGATTCTAGCATGAATTAGCATGTTACTAGCATGTTTCTAGCATGAATTAGCATGATTCTAGCATGAATTAGCATGTTACTAGCATGTTTCTAGCATGAGTTAGCATGTTACTAGCATGTTTCTAGCATGAATTAACATGTTACTAGCATGATTCTAGCATGAATTAGCATGTTACTAGCATGTTTCTAGCATGAATTAGCATGTTACTAACATGTTATTAGCATGATTCTAGCATGAATTAGCATGTTTCTAGCATGAGTTAGCATGTTATTAGCATGATTCTAGCATGAATTAGCATGTTACTAGCATGATTCTAGCATGAATAAGCATGTTACTAGCATGTTTCTAGCACGAATTGGCATGTTACTAGCATGTTTCTAGCATGATTTAGCATGTTATTAGCATGATTCTAGCATGAATTAGCATGTTTCTAGCATGAATTAGCATGTTATTAGCATGATTCTAGCATGAATTAGCATGTTACTAGCATGATTCTAGCATGAATTAGCATGTTTCTAGCATGAATTAGCATGTTACTAGCATGATTCTAGCATGAATTAGCATGTTACTAGCATGATTCTAGCATGAATTAGCATGTTACTAGCATGATTCTAGCATGAATTAGCATGTTACTAGCATGATTCTAGCATGGATTAGCATGTAACTAGCATGATTCTAGCATGAATTAGCATGTTACTAGCATGTTTCTAGCATGAATTAGCATGTTATTAGCATGATTCTAGCATGAATTAGCATGTTACTAGCATGATTCTAGCATGAATTAGCATGTTACTAGCATGTTTCTAGCATGAATTAGCATGTTACTAGCATGATTCTAGCATGAATTAGCATGTTACTAGCATGTTTCTAGCATTAATTAGCATGTTACTAGCATGTTTCTAGCATGAATTAGCATGATTCTAGCATGAATTAGCATGTTTCTAGCATGAATTAGCATGTTATTAGCATGATTCTAGCATGAATTAGCATGTTACTAGCATGTTTCTAGCATGAATTAGCATGATTCTAGCATGAATTAGCATGTTACTAGCATGATTCTAGCATGAATTAGCATGTTACTAGCATGATTCTAGCATGAATTAGCATGTTACTAGCATGATTCTAGCATGGATTAGCATGTTACTAGCATGTTTCTAGCATGAATTAGCATGTTACTAGCATGATTCTAGCATGAATTAGCATGTTACTAGCATGTTTCTAGCATGAATTAGCATGTTACTAGCATGATTCTAGCATGAATTAGCATGTTACTAGCATGATTCTAGCATGAATTAGCATGTTATTAGCATGATTCTAGCATGAATTAGCATGTTACTAGCATGATTCTAGCATGTTACTAGCATGAATTAGCATGTTATTAGCATGTTTCTAGCATGAATTAGCATGTTGTTAGCATGATTCTAGCATGAATTAGCATGTTTCTAGCATGATTCTAGCATGAATTAGCATGTTACTAGCATGACTAGCATGTCACTATCGTGTTGCTAGCACCTTTCTAGCAAGATTAGCATGTCAGTAGGATGTTAAAACTGTTAGCGTGTGTTAGAATAGCTAGTCACAGTCTCTGGGACAGTTGCTAGGGTGCTGAAATTGGTTGCTAGGGAGTGGCTAGTAAGTTTAAAGGTAATCAGTGATTGGCTGCTGGCTAGACTGAGTTGAATGAGGCCAGACTCTAGTCTGTAGGACAGTCTGATGCAGAGTTATGAGCTCTCAAAGGTTGATCCAATGTTAAGTAAATGGGAGTCTTTTACAATGGAAGTCTATGGGACAGTTGCTAGGGTGCTGTAAGTGGTTGCTAGGGAGTGGCTAGTAAGTTAAAAAGTCATCAGTTATTGGCTGCTGGCTAGACTGAGTTAAATGAGTCCAGTTAGAAGTCTGTAGGACAGTCTGATGCAG
>NC_079453.1:1517759-1567759 GCF_903798145.1 Danio aesculapii
TTGTGAGACGGGTTTCAGACTCGCAGCAGAGCCACTGATCACCAAACGCTGCAACAGGAAAGCTTCTGCTGACCTTCGGGACGCCGCATCACTGTTATTAGCATGAAATGACATACATACGATCACAGTTCTGCTCTTTAAAAATAGTGCTGCTGATCCTTCGCAAACTACAGATTATAATGATGTTTAGCAGTGCAGGGAAAATGCTTAAGATGGATATAAAACAAATCTGTACTTCGAATGTGAATATTAGCATGGATTATGCATTAATAAAAACAAGCAAGGACCTGACATTTTAATTTTTGACTTTTTCTGAATGCAATTTAAACATGGACTTATGCTTTTTGCTTTAAATGAATTTTTTAGAATGAATTTAGGTGTGGATTTGTTTCTTTTAAAGCAATTTAAAAACAAACAGAATTTAATTTAAGATTTTTTTTTATTTTAAAATGTGATTTTAACACATTTGTTATGCAATTTTAGTACAGATTTGTTTTATATCCAGCTGAAATATTTTCCCTGCACTGGTAATTATCATTATAATCAGTAGCTTGTGATAAAAATCTGTTTAAATTATATTTTAAAAGAAAAAAAGCTTCAATTAAATACAAAAAAATGCATTAAAAGAAAACAAACCCACACCTAACATAAATAAAGGTTTCATTTGCATTCAGAAAAAAATTCCAAGTTAAAATGTCCAAATGCATGCTTCTATTGCGATCGTGCTTTTTTCATGCATTAATCTATGCTAATATTTGCATCCAAAATGCATTTCCTGCTCCTAAAAAACTAAAGCATAAGTCCATACTACATTTAAGCTTCCATAAAATGCTGCATTAAAAATGGATCCAAGCTACAACTGCATTTTATAATTTGACTTAAGTTGCTTTAAAAGCTGTGCTTTATTTGCATATTTAGAAAAAAGTATTGTATTTCAAGCAGCTTTAGAAAAAAATGACTGACAAAAGTATACATGTAAATAAAGCTAATATATAATCTTACATGAGCAAGAATTTTAATAAATACATATTTAAAAATGCTTTATGATTATTGGATATTCCATGATTCTTCAAGCCATGCAGAGTGTTTTTAAAAAGTAAGAAGTTCTTCAAACAGAGTTTGGTCTGGTTAAACATTTATCACAGGGAATGAAGATCTCGATCAGCCTTCAGAAGAGTCTGCTGTAATGTGTGACGGGTGGATGTTTGATATTGTGAGTGATGGAAATCAGATTTCCACTTTTTGGAGGAAAATAAAAAATGACAAAACAGGGCATCTAAATGTGAGCTATTTTCTAAATTATATCTGAATTAAAACAAATACTCTGATAAAAGTAAAACAAATCTAAATATCAGTTAGTGCTATAATAATAATAATAATAATAAACTCTAAATATTAATATTTTTAAATTATTTACTTCTTAAAAAACACATATCAGGGATCATTCTGTGAATTAAATGGGCTTAAACATGAAAATTGCACGATTACACTGACTTAAATTGTATTTAACAAATGTTACAATTTGTACAATTTAGTTTATTTGTTTGTTCTTCTTAACCTGTGCTTCAGTTGTGTTTTAAAACAAATCCAAAGCACTAAATCAATGTTACACAGCCTTTTAAAAATACTAATTAGGCATGTTTTAATGCAAATTAAACTTGATGCATTTTCTGTTTGCTTTGTTTTCTTTTTTAATTTAACTAAAATTAATACATTTATAAATTATATTATTCTTATTTTATTAATATGAAGTTATATTATGTTTATTATTTTAGAATTCTGAACAATAAAATCCACAAATCTGTACTTATGAATGTTATTAGACATACTAAGCATTTTAAAACAAATCCAAAGCACTAAATCAATATTTCGCTGCCTTTTTAAAATATAAATTAAGATTTTTTTAATGCAAATTAAACTTAATGAAATTAATGCTTTGTTTTTCTTTTCAATTTACACATTTAAAACAAAATCAATAAAAATAATCAATTATAAAATGTTTTCTATTATACTATTTTTATTTAATTATTATAAAATTGTATTTTGTAAAAATGATAAAATAATAAAAATGAGCTTATATTTAATAACAAAGTGACACAAATCTGTACTTATATTATTAAACATATTAGGCATTTTAAAACACAAAAACTTTTAAAAATACAAATTAACAATGTTTTTAATGCAAATTAAACTTGATACTATTTATTTTTGCTTTGTTTTCATTTTCAATTTACACATTAAAATAAAATAAATAAAAAATGAATAAAATAATTAATAATTTATTATATCATATATTACATTATTTTAATTTTAATTTTAATAAAATGACATATTTATATTATTTTATAATCATAAATAATAAAATAATAGAATAAATTGCCTATTTTTCATTAAAAAAACTACACAAATCGGCTCTTACTATATAAATTATCTGTGCTTAAAATGCATAATAAAAAGCGATAAATAAGGAGAAAACTGTTACAGTAAAACAGTCTAACAGCAGAATGTTTGGTTAGTGAGCTGGTTCTCCTCCAGGCACATGTGGAGTTCAGCTACTGATGGATCCTTTGGTAATTGCCATTAGCACAACAAATGTGTTTTCTTGTAAGTCTCTTTGGCTGGAGAGCGGCTGCCAAAAACGCAGACGTAAATGTAAATACAATTCAATTAGCATGTAGCTGGAGCGTGTACCGCGGTTCTCAATGTTTACTCTGGTAAGCGGCTCCGTCTGGACGCCTGCCAGAGCCGCTTAATTGCACAGGGATCGTTTGGAGTAATTAGGCAACAGGAATCTCCACTAGCTTTAACTAAAAATCCTGTCAGAGAGAAGCTCATGTTATCAGGAAAACACACGACACCGCTTGATTCACAGGAGACACACTCACTGATAACAAACCCTCTCATGTCAATTACACACGCTAATTGTGTCCATTTTTAAAGGGGACCTACATTATGCCCCTTTTTACGAGATGTAAAATAAGTCTGTGATGTCTCTAGAGTGTGTGTGTGAAGTTTAAGCTTAAAGTACCCCACACATAATGTTTTATAACTATTTGAAACTGCCCGTTTAAGGCTTTGATCCTAATTTGGTGACTGTCGCTTTAAATTCAAATGAGATTTTAAAAAGAGGGCGGAGCTAAAAATGACTATATGTCAGCCTAGTGGCAGATTCGAACAGCTGCTTCTCGCTCAGGGCTGTTTATAATGATGATAGAGATGGTCACTAGTGGGCGGGGCTTTCCTCCTCTGATGACATCATACAAAGGGAGAATGTCAATCAAAGTCTTTCTGCAGACTTACATATATATATACATATATATACATATACATATATATACATATATATATATACACATATACATATATATATATATATATATATATATATATATATATATATATATATATATATATATATATATATATATATATATATATATAAATGAGCGATCGCTCATTTCAATGGAGAGTGAGCAACTTCCGGCAACCTCCATCTACGCGAGCAACAGTGACCGTTGGTGACCAGGTGGGCGTGTCAAGCGATGCGACATAGTTGAGAATCCTTAAACTTTATGCAAATGAAGAGCGACTTAAGAGCCAATAAGAGCACCAGTAGAGCTCAAGTGATCCTCTCTCAGCTCCTGCAGAGGCCGGTTGTATTCTCCATGCTGTAGACCTACATGGACCTACGTTTGCAGCAGGTCGCCACCCAGAGCGACAGACAGCTACAAAGTGAGACAGCCAGCTACACGAATGAGGCTTCATATTAACATAAATCAGACATGTTTGGACTTAAAAGACTGACAAGGTCTACAAATAAACAATCAAGCTAATGTTACTGCATGCAAAAGTGACACAAGCATTAAAAGACTGAAGAAGAACGCTATTTTCCCCACAATAAAGCTTATAAAGAGGTTTTCTGTGTGTGTGTGTGTTTGTGTGTGTGTGTGTGTGTGTGTGTGTGTGTGTGTGTGTGTGTGTGCTCACACTGGAAACCTCTAGGATGTAAATATACGAGACACGTGACCCGCGCTCACAGCAAACAGTTGACGCGCATGCTAATAGCTAATTATGAACTATGGGGATTTATTTACCTGGAAAAGCTATTAGCCTCCCAAGACCTCCGTGGCCATCAACACCAAATTAACTTCGCTGTTCAGCCGGAGGGAGGAAAAGAGAGGAGGAGAGAGAGCGAGAGAGATGGCGTATTTTTTTGTTGTTGTTGTTGTTATTTAATTTACTTTGTCTATACCATAGCATTTACCATAGTACAGTTTATTTATTTGACAGATCTTTTCTTGTTTCCTTTTTTTATATGCAAGTCATGCCAATAAAGCTCAGTTTAATATGAGAGAAAGAGAAAAGTAGAAGTGGAAGAAAAAAAGAGGAAGAGGAAGAAAAACTGACTTACATTGAAAGATGAGCTGTTTGTGAACATTCCACTGGACTGTGATGTGTTTGTTTCACTGCCGCAACCTAGAATTAAATAAAAGTTAAATCAAAGAAAATTAATAAACCATAAAAAATAAGCATATAAAATATGAACATGCAACTTAAAATAATAATAATAGTAATTTTATATATATATATATATATATATATATATATATATAGTCAGAATTATTTGCCCCCTTTGAATTTCTTTTTCTTTTTTAAATATTTCCCAAATGATGTTTAACAGAGCAAGAATTTTTTCACAGTATGTCTGATAATGTTTTTTATATATTTTATATTATTATTATTATATTTATTTCTTTTTTTCCGGCTAGAATAAAAGCAGTTTTTAACTTTTTATGAACCATTTTAAGGTCAAAATCATCGTTATACAATAACTTGCCTAATTATCCTAACCTGCCTAGTTAACTTATTAACCTAGTTAAGCCGTTAAAATTCACTTTAAGCTGTATAGAAGTGTCTTGAAGAATATCTAGTGAAATTTTATGTGCTGTCACCATGGCAAAGAGAAATCAGTGATTACAAATGAGTGATTAAAACTATTATGATTAAGAAAGTGTTGAAAAAAAATCTGCTCTCCGTTAAACAGAAATTGAGGAAAAAAAATAAACAGAGGAGCTAATAATTCTGACTTCAACTGTGTGTGTGTGTGTGTGTGTGTGTGCGTATATATATATATATATATATATATATATATATATATATATATATATATATAATGCAAACACATTTGCATAAATACACAACTTGTCTATAGTACAAAATTAACCTATAGACACACATTATTATTATATTTAACAAGAAAGACTTCTGACAGAAAAACTGTTTCTTTGCACAAATATAGTATATGCATACTAATATACTATAAATATAAAATACTATGCCTTTTTATTGTTATTTATGACATTTAATGTTATACAATCATAAGCCTTCAGATTTCATTGTATAGACTCCAGATTTGAAGGTTTTGTATGTCTGGAACTTACTGGAATTATTATTATTTTTTACTAATGGAAGATATTAATGTTAAATAAAGCATAAAATATCATTTTTACATTAAATATATAGTACTTTTAGAGGATTATGAATAAAAAACATATAAAATCTGAAAATATGTACTTGTTTACATGTTCATATCCCTGTCAGAGCTACAATTTAGCAATGTTTACACTTATCTTGTGGATATTCCTCAATGGTTTAGTCATTAGTGACATGTTATAGTGTGTAAGTGTCTGCTCTTAAATATTTATATTTTTTTGTTTTGCTAGATTTGGAAAAATCTATCTGTTCACTTCTGCTATTTATACTTTGACTTTGCATTTATATTTTAAGTGCACTTGACCTGAAAATTAGAATAGAAACTGTATAAAGAGCAGACAGATGTACTGACAGTAATATGTCTCGTTGTACCTTTTGTTGCTACCTACTGTTGCTTTTGTCAATGAAACTATGATTAAATATTTTCATAAACGAAAATTTTATTATGTGACGAAAATGAGACGTGACAAAATGAGATGTTAACATCACTACAATATTATGGACTGAAAGATCTGCTGTACACACTGCTCTCCAAATGTAAACACCGAAATGCGCAATTTTTTTTTTCTCATCCATACGACGTGCGGTATCAAATATTCCATTAAAACTACACTCTTCCAGCAGTTCCTCGCATCCAATATCTCGTTTGTAGGCGGGGGGGGATTGAAATTGAAAGTGCCAGACTGCAGTTAAAGTTGACAAATTAAGAATGAAACACCAAAAATTACATGAAACTCCAGAGGAAAAGTGGATAGCGCGGTGACACAATGACGTTATGTGCTATAACATGTAAAATGGGATCATGTAAGGCAGTGTTTCCCAACCCTGTTCCTGAAGGCACACCAACAGTACATATTTTGGATGTCTCCCTTTTCTGACCCATTAACTTCAGGTTTTGGAGTCTCTTCTGATGTTCTGCTGAGTTGATTCAGGTGTGTTTGATTAGGGAGAGGTTGAAAATGTGTACTGTTGGTGTGCCTTCAGGAACAGGGTTGGGAAACACTGATGTAAGGAACATTCAAAAAGCAGCTCATGTAAACACTTTAATCAGATTATTGTTTTATTCAGATTAAGGCAAATAATTTGATGACTGATGCGATGACTGTGTTTGTGAAAATCAGCACGTGCATGTACTGAAACTCCCCTTTTCCTGCAAACCCGTCCGTCTCTCGCCACTCAACACTCCCACTAAACAAACCTGGACTTTCCTGACTTTGTTTCAAAGTAGAGGTGTGAAAACACCCTGCCAAGACAGGGGGGATTTCATGACTCTTTAACACTGTATCATATTGCACAATAATTATCCAGCTTTGACTTGGTGGTCAGCAAGAGATATTAGGGGGAGTTCCTATAACGGAAACACTATTAAAAAGACAGCTGATACTTAAATCTGCATGGTCACCAAATGTAAATGTATTCATCAAGCTTATTTTATCCAGTGTAATGAATAGATGGAGGGAAGGTGCTGTTTGAGGCATCACTGCTCCGTGTACTGAAGGTGTCAGTCGGGCTGAAGATGCTCCAGACAGCACCATTATCTCTGACCCAGAGAGAATTTAACCCAGCCGCTCATGTGACTGATTATTTCCCCGACCCAACGGCCCTGTCAGAAGTGCTTTGGCTCTGGTGGACATATTAAGAAGATGGATTTGGTGGACGCTGGAGACAGCAGAGCTCAAGAGCACTTAACACCAGCGGACGCACCAATGCTTTACCTGTAACCTTGATGTCAAGCTGGGGGGAAAAAAGGCTATTTGGAAACATCTAAACTGCTAGTCTGGATTATTGTGAAGTGTGCATTGCTGGACAGTAGCCAGGGCTGGATTGAAAACACACCAGGCTGCAGCAAACACTTTTTTTGTCACTCAAAAGTATTCTTTTGGGTCACACATTACAATAAGGTCTAATTAGTTAATGTATTTACGAACATGAACTAATTATGAATGATACTTGTCCACCATTTATTAATCACAGCTCAATCAATGCATTATCATCATCCATATTCATGCTTGTTAACATGAACTATACTACTTGTATTTTCATGAATGTTGACTAGCATGCAGGGATGTAGCGGACATTTTAAAAGTGCGGGGGACGGCTGTATTAAACCATGTTCATATAATTATTAATCACCTGTTTCTAAATGGTCTGTGTCTAAAAGTGAGGGGGACGGATCCCCCCCGTCCCCCCGGTTGCTACGCCCCTGCTAGCATGAATAAGTAATGTGATAAATGTATTGTTCATTGTTGGGTCATGTTAATAAACACACTAACATTAACTAATACAACCCTATTGTAAAGTGTTAAACCTTTTTTATTCTACTAACTAATATTATTATCCAATTCTCATATCTGATGTGGTTTTAATGGATGGATATTTGAGGGATTTTAAAGATATCATATTGAGGTGAAGTTTTATATTCGCACATTTGGACATTCTTCTTGAAAATGTAATTTCAGAGAAGTATTCCTTGCGAATTATATATCATATAAGCAGCCAATGAAAACGGTGATGATTATATTAGATCTGTACATTATAAGGGCCAACAAGAATAGGGGTCTTTAAATAGGGGTCGTAAAAGAGTAGGAGCTGGGAGAGGCCTGTTGAACCAGTAAACAGCTGTGAAAACACAAAGGTGGAAGCAAGGATAAAGGGGATAGCAAATTTGAGGGACATGGGATTTGTCCTGGAGTGAGACTAGAGATGGGTCTGCTCCAGCCTGTCTCTGCTTTTTTGGGAAATATTCCAATAAAGTATATTCTTCTGATATTCATAACCCCAGTCTGAGCTTGATTCATTAAGAAAGCAGCCAGAAACCACAACACCAATGACTATCAAAGTACAACATCGCTTATAGTCAATTAAACAGCGCTGATGTTGATGTTTGAAGTCATACTTGCATGCTATTTTAGATGCAATATTTAAAGTAGTGTAGTAAACAAAGTAAGGATGAATGTGCAAATATAAAACCCCTCAACTCTACAATGCAATGTTGACCAACACATACCAATGCCTGTTGTTAGTTGAAAAGTCCACTATTTTTCACAATGCAACACGCTCCACTTTAATTAAAGAATATAAACATATTAATGTGTGCTTCTAAAGCATTGTTAGTTCACTGCACTGGAGAGTTTTCCCTTAAAAGTATATTAAAAGAGCCAAAGCTTTACCAAATATCAAATGCACCACATGTTTGTTTGGCTATTAACAGAATTAATTAGATAAAAGACAAAAAGAGAATCAGAATCTCACCAAGCAAGCATATACAGCAAGAAACACTTCAGAAAGGATGGATAATGAGGTCAATTAACAACAAACAGCTACAATTACAGAGAGATGAACTAACAAAGAGACAAAACAGGAACATAGGTAACATTTCTTCTTATAATTTCACGGCGGTTGGCATACAGCGTTTTGATGCATTACCGCCACCTTCAGCTCTGGAGTGTGAACCAGAGATTAGGTTTACAGACTAATCATTTCCCCTCACTTCCCTCTTTCCCATCCTTTCTCATATACATACATACATACATACATACATACATACATACATACATACATACATACATACATACATACTTACACACACATACCTCACCCCTACTCCTATGTTATAATAATAATCTTAACACTCATAATACTAATAACCACCACAGTACTCTTACTCCTTTAACTTCTACTATTTCTAATACTTGGTTATAATTCACTCTCTAGGCAACATTTCAAAATAAAAGACAGGACTTTGAGCAAATTATTATATAATTTATTATAAGTATTATAATTTTACAGTGGTTGACATCCAGCGCTTTGGTGCATTACCGCCACCTTCAGCTCCAGAGTAACTTGATATTCGTGCACAAAGCACTTTTATAATGCATACTATACATATAAATACTGGGTTTTTGTAAGCCAATGTTGGGTTAAATATGGACAAGCCCAAACGTTGGGTTTAAAAGTGCAATTTAAATGTATAACACTGGTTTGTCCATATTTGATCCGATGATGAAATTTTTTTTGAGTGTGCAATAAAATAAAATGAATAAAATAAAATATGTTTTGCTTGACTAAAGATATCTAAGTACACAAGATTATACATAATAAAATCAAATAAAATAAAACAAAATACAATAAAATAAAATATAAAAAATTAAAATTAAATAAATTTAAAAAAAATGGTACGAATCTAAGTTTATTCACAAATAATGAAATAAAAATAAAGAAAATAAATAAAAAATAAAAATAAAATAAAAAATAATATAAAATATAAATAAATAAAATATAAATAAAAATTAAATAAATAAATAAAATAAAATGGTACAAATCTAAGTTTATTCACAAAATAATGTAATTTAAATAAAGAAAATAAATAAAAAATAAAAACAAAATAAAAAATAACAATATAAAATATAAATAAATAAAATATAAATAAATACAAATTAAATAAATAAATAAAATAAAATGGTACAAATCTAAGTTTATTCACAAAATAATGAAATAAAAATAAAGAAAATAAATAAAAAATAAAAACAAAATAAAAAATAATAATATAAAATATAAATAAATAAAATATAAATAAAAATTAAATAAATAAAATAAATGGTACAAATCTAAGTTTATTCACAAAATAATGTAATAAAAATAAAGAAAATAAATTAAAAATAAAAATAAAATAAAAAATAATAATATAAAATATAAATAAATAAAATATAAATAAAAATTAAATAAATAAATAAAATAAAATGGTACAAATCTAAGTTTATTCACAAAATAATGTAATAAAAATAAAGAAAATAAATAAAATAAAAACAAAATAAAAAATAATAATATAAAATATAAATAAATTAAATTAAATATAAATAAAAATTAAATAAATAAATAAAATAAAATGGTACAAATCTAAGTTTATTCACAAAATAATGTAATAAAAATAAAGAAAATAAATAAAAAATAAAAACAAAATAAAAAATAATAATATAAAATATAAATAAATGAAAATTAAATAAAGAAAGAAAATAAAATCTAGGAACGTAAGTTTATTTACAAAATATTATTTTTTTTTATTAAAAAATTTTTAATACTTTTATTTTTTTTATTTTTACTTGAATCCACTTATCCCGCATTTACTCATGACATAAACACAAAATAAAATAAAATAAAATAAAATAAAATAAAATAAAATAAAATAAAATAAAATAAAATAAAATAAAATAAAATAAAATAAAATAAAATAAAATAAAAGCAACACAATACAGTAAAGTTTTGGGAAATGGACTTTTTTCTTTCTATTTTTTCTTGAAACAAAGACAAAAGCAACACACAATTCACATGCACTCATCCCCCATTTCCTCATGACATAAACACTAATGGTCTGATCCACCTGATTGCGTTTGATTTTTCTCATGCAGTTGTGGAAGTGACAGATAAAAGCGTGTTGAAGCACTTCTGGGCCGTTCTCTGCCCGTATCAGCGCTTCAAACCTCCCGTCCAAACTGCTGCCTGTAAATATTTGATGCCTCTGCAGCTCATTCTGCCTTTTTCTGGAGTTTTCTCTGTGTGTGGTTCCGACCCGAGCACTACACGCTCACAGATACACTTTACCACGACACAAATACAAGGAAACAGCTTATGAATTAGAGATCATATCGTGTGCTGTAAAACACATGGCTCTTATCAACACAACGTGCTCCAATGAGGCCTTCAGAAAGAGGACTATCATCAACACATGTACTGTATATACAAGATGGATAGATAGATAGATAGATAGATAGATAGATAGATAGATAGATAGATAGATAGACAGATAGATAGATAGATAGATAGATAGATAGATAGATAGATAGATAGATAGATAGATAGATAGATAGATAGATAGATAGATAGATAGATAGATAGATAGATAGATGGGCAATGCATGGATGGGTGGATGAATGGATGGATGGGTTTATGGATGGATGGGTAGGTGGGTGGATAAATGGGTGGGTGAATGGATGTGTGAATGGTTTCATGGATAGGTGGATGGATGGGTAGGTGGGTTTATAGATGGACGGATGGTTGGGTAGATGGATGGATGGATGGATGGGTGGGTTTATGTATGGATGGAATAATGGATGAATGGATGGGTGGGTTTATGGATGGATGGATGGATGGATGGATAGATGGGTAGGTTTATGCATGGATGGATGGATGGATGGATGGGTAGGTGGGTTTATGGATGGACGGAAGGATGGAAGGGTGGATGAATGGGTAGTCAGATGGATGGTTGGTTGGATGGATGGGTGGGTGAATGAATGGATAGATGGGTGGATGAATGAATGAATGGATGGGTTTATAGAAGGATGGATGGTTGGATATATGGGTAGATGGATGGATGGATGGATGGATAGTTGGATGGGTGGGTGAATGAATGAATGAATGAATGGATTGGTGAATGGTTTGATGGATGGATGGGTGCGTTTATGGATGGATGGATGGATGGATGGATGGATGGATGGATGGATGGATGAATGGTTTTAATGTATGTAAGGATGATGATTGGGTTTATGGATGGATTGATTGATGGATAGATGCGTGGGTGGATGGATGGCTGTATGAATAGATGGATGGATGGATGGATGGGTGGGTGGATAGATGGAAGGGGGGTGGGTGGATGGTTGGTCGAATGGATGGATGGGTGGATGGATGGATGGTGGGTGGGTGGATGTGTGGATGGATGGATGGGTGGATGGATGGTGGGTGGGTGGATGGATGGATGGATGGATGGATGGATGGATGGTTGAATGTGCAGATGACTGGAAGGATGGATTGATGGGTGGTTTTGTTGATGGATGGGTGAGTGGATAGTAGGATGATTGGTGGATGGTTGTATGGATGGATGAACAGATGAATGAATAGATAAATAGATTGATGGATGAATGAATGAATGGGTGTGTGAATGGTTAAATAGTTGGATGGATTGATGGTAATGTCTTTATTTCCCTCCAGGTTCTGTTAAAGTTTTCTCTCCTCTAATCCGACATCCTCACACCAATGACTGAAACAGGCATCACACAGGTGAAGAATCGGTGTGTGAGTCCCAGCACAGGAGAGGTTTTCAGCTCCCGCTGCCCACAGTAACGGAGGCTGTTTTTCAGAGGAGATTCATGAGTGTGTTTGCTTTACCGCGGTACAGGCCTCAGGGACACACGAGCGGCTGACAGAGATAAAGTGAGATCGGCTGAAGAGGAGAGAGAACAGAGGGAAGGTTTGAGTCTGTCATTTCCCGCTCTGTGATCAACAGCAGACACTTGAACCCTTCACCAGTCCCGCATCCGCTGGTCAAAGAAAAACATCATCAGCTCACACAGTAAAGAAACCAGAGACATTTACAGTGTTCGGACAGCGCTGGAGGATACTAACATACACTAATATTCAATAATCTGCAGGATTCCCACTAGGCATGGGCTGGTATAAGACTGGCAGTATGATAACCTTGGATGATAACAACGTTTTATCCCCATTAAACACAATCTATTTTATTCTAAGATACATTTAAAATGTGTTAGAGCAGTAAACATGTCAGGCTGAATTATATAAATCATTATAATAAATCATTGACTTCTGCTGCCTTCATTAGTTTCACAGATTCCTTCACATTTCTTCACTGACAGTGAACTGCACCTGTATGGTGTATGTGAACAACTTCCATTTTAACATTTCATTCTAAGCATTCTGTGTCCGCAGTTTAATTAACCATATGTAACTGTTTTTGCTGAAATCATTGCTGCAATCAAAAACCAGTAATGTGTCTGATTCAGCATAGCGAGAACTTACCTGATGAGAACTGCAGAGTCCAGCATTTCTATTTAGGTCGTCACTTCATTCAGCTCCCTTTTAGCCAAAGACGTCTACGGTTGGCATTAAAAGCAGTGTGGTGTACGGTAAAAGTTACGTTTTCTATTTTTGGCCTTTCGAATTTGGCATCCTACCACACAACATGACATGTTTGCTATTGCAACCGGCCTCTTTTTGCAGCCGAGAACCCATTTGACGTCATGTGTGACGTAGGTTGGTAATTTCTCTATATATTTTTGTTTTCACAAGCTTTGGAGACATAACATAGATTCCGCTTTCCATAGGTCACCTATAGCTTTCATCATGAGCCATGGCTGCATTCAAAATGGCATAAATGATTTCAAAGTGCACTACGAAGGGAGCACAATCGTCAATATGAAGATCGCTAAAACTGAACTGTAAATAAAGACTTTGTAAGGAAATGACACCTAAGAGAGATGACTTTATTGGTCTATTTTTAGTTTTCCGAGTTTAAATGCACCTTCGAAAGGAATAAGACATAGGGGGAATAACTAGGAATAGAACACAGCCAGGAACTCTGCTTCTAACTACAGCTTTAGAGGTGTCGTTGCAAGTGTACATACGCAGTTTGCGAATGTTCGGTGTAACGATGGATTTGGGAAACATCAAATCAACAAACTATGTTTGTAATGACAGAACTTGCGACCTTAGTTGGCTCACAATGGTTTTTAGGAAACGCACCCTAGGTTGCCAACAGTTGCAGTCGCTCGTGTAGATGGAGGTCTCTGAAAGTCGCTCACTCTCCATTGAAATAAACAGTCGCTTGTCGCTTTGCCGCTGCCAGTCGCTCATAGTGTGAGTGAGGCTTAAAAGAGACTAGTGGATCATGTGAAAATCTATTTTGGTGCATTTTGTTCACTGCAACTTTTTGATTGGTAGCCTTGTCTGAATAGCATTATGGGAAATGTAGTTTTTTGGAAGGTTTGACTGAATTTCAAGATTTTTAAAACAAATGTCAATAAGTCAGCAAGATTTCCTTCAAATATCATTTAATTTAAATGTACTTCCCTCAACACAAATTTCAGTTCTGCATCTTATCCGCTGCCTAATTTCGAATTCAGAAACTCATCTTGATTTTAAAACACTTCTTAAACTAAACCCACAACAGTGTACATCACTGCTTCCTCATCAGTGGGCGTGGTTTTAACAGGTATATGCTAATGAGGAACTGAGTGGGCGGAGTGACAGCAGGAAGGATCCGCCTCCAGCAGGTGGTTCGGCAGCAGTGGTGCTCATTGGCTCTTCCTTAGGGCATAAACACACACACACACACACACACACACACTCACACACTATGTAGACTTCTCCTGTAGGCCCAAGGCTGCCTTGCAGGGGTGACAAGCGCTGACTGAGAACTCTGTAATTGGAATGACCCTGAACTCACACACACACACACGTGCGCACACACATTCCATCTCCTGCTTTAGATAGATTGTCAAACTCCCAAACTCCCGCTGCTCATTTGCCGATGTGCATGAGCGTGTCCAAGAGGCAGCAGCACTTGAGACGCAACCAAATTGATGGAGCATCAGTAAATGTGTGTGTGAGCGTGCAGGCCCGTACACGAGGAGGCGATGTAAAGTGATTTGTGATATGACACGCTCTGCTCGAGTAAGAGGGAATGGAGTGTGTTTCTGGGGTCTTTGGGAATCGTTCGGCACCTGTTACAGAAGCCCCGCCGCGCGCTACTTCAGCACTTTTTAGATATCAGAGTCAAATCTAATGAAATCTGACAGGTTAGACCACCAAACGCTCAATTTTCTGCAAGTCAGAGTCAAATCTGAAGCCTTCGCCTTCGTGTTTTGATGGAAAAGTCATGTTGGAAAAGTCTTGACTCAGACCTTCCTAATAAATTGTTGTTGAATAAACCATGTCTTCTTTCAGATTTAGCAGCTGTGATATTAAAAGAAAATATATGGACAAATCAGGTTTGCTGCAAAATACAGGCAAAAAGCCAAATAGTAGGGTAGCACGGGGGCTCAGTGGTTAGCACTGTCGCCTCACAGAAGGAAAATCACTGGATCGAGTTCCAGCAGGGCCAGTTGGCGTTTCTGTGTGGAGTTTGCATGTTCTCCCCATGTTGGCGTGGGTTTCCTCTGGGTGCTCCGGTTTCCCCCACAGTCCAAACACATGCGTAAAAGTGTATGGGTGTTTCCCAGTAGTGGGTTGCAGCTGGAAGGGCAGCCTCTGTGTAAAACATATGCTGGAATAGTTGGCGGTTCATCCCACTGTGGCAACCCCTGCTGAATAAAGGGACTGAGCCGAAGGAAAATGAATGAATGAAGCCAAATGATGTACATTAGGGTTTCCCAAACTGGGAGTTGATGAAAGCTAATGATTAATTAAATCCTTGAAATGAAAAATTAATACAATGTGCCTAGTTTTACCAAATGTAACCTAATTAAACATATATAAAACATCCATACAATGGATGAGCCAGACTTTAAGTCTATTGTAAAAGTCACATTTTCGCAACACAGGCTCATTCTGAAAACGTAGCCCTATATACATTTCTAGAGAGTGCGAATTATGTAACCTGAGGAATGTATGGCTGCATTTCGTCTTTAAAACGAACACTACTGGGCGGTATACGGACATTCCTTTTCGCGCTTACCTTTTCACAGCTGACCGCTTACCTCCATATGGACGGCTTTTCTGCTGTTACCAGTTTGCTCAGTGGCTTGCCGCGTACGTCGGAGGATTTAAGACGCAGAGTTGACCATGACGACGAGATTTGAGTCCGGTGAAGAACGATTCCAGAAAGCAGGTAAACCAGAAATGTGGAAAACTATGAAAACGTGGTAAAAATAAGGGGGCTTTTCTTTTTCTGGATTGCTTTTTAAAACACTGTCGGTTGGGTTTAGGGAAGGGGGAGGGTGGGGGAATCGGTCTGTCCGTAAGTCGACAGCGGCCTCTGGTGGATTTGCGCAAGAACAGCAGGCAAGAATGGCGCTCGCGAGAGAAATTTGAGATCTGAAAAAGCATAAACTGCAGCCTATGGTGGATTCACGAGAACAAAAACTGCAAAAAATGTACCCTCTGGGATGTATTTGGCACTCTCCAGAAATGTATATAGGGGTACTTAATCATAATGAGCCTGGGTCGCATTGTCTATAGCATTTACTGCAGTAATTTAACTCAAGTTCAAACATTTATCAAAATGTAAAACTATTAATTTAAGTAAATATTTAAGACAGCCCTGTCATAGCACCTGTATTTGCTTTTGCTAAACTACATTATCCATAATGCTCTACAAAATGTCCACCCACTTATGAAGCAGCAAAAAATAACATAATCATATTTCCTTACTTATTCCCAGGGTCGTTTATATCAAAGTTGACATTTAGCTGCACCCTAAATGACTGATATCCCCACCCTAAAGGACTGATATCTCTGCCCTAAAGGACTGAAGGCTCCACCCTAAAGGGCTGATATCCCCGCCCTAAAGGACTGATAGCTCCACCCTAAAGGGCTGAGAGCCTCACCTCAAAGGACTGCTAGCTCCTCCCTAATGGACTGATAGTTCCACTTTAAATGACTGATATCCCCGCCCTAAAGACCTGCTAGATCTGCCCTAAAGGCCTGCTAGATCCACCCTAATGGACTGATAACCCCACCCTAAAGGCTTGCTAGATCCACCCTAAAGGAATGATATCCCCACCCTAAAGGCCTGCTAGATCTGCCCTAAAGGATTGATATCCCCACCCTAAAGGCTTGCTAGAGCCGCCCTTAAGGACTGATATCCCCGCCCTAAAGGCCTGCTAGATCCACCCTAAAGGACTGATATCCTCACCCTAAAGGCCTGCTAGATCTGCCCTAAAGGATTGATATCCTCACCCTAAAGGCTTGCTAGAGCCGCCCTTAAGGACTGATATCCCCGCCCTAAAGGCCTGCTAGATCCACCCTAAAGGACTGATATCCCCGCCCTAAAGGCCTGCTAGATCCACCCTAAAGGACTGATATCCCTGTCCTAAAGGCCTGCTAGATCCGCCCTGAAGGACTGATATCCCCGCCCTAAAGGCCTGCTAGATCCGCCCTGAAGGACTGATACCCCCGTCCTAAAGGAACTCCATGTGATCATGTCGTTTATAACAAGCATTACTTTGTACACAGAAAAATAAGAAGAGTCCATTTTGATTTCATTCTGACTTGACAGTTTTAATAAACTCTGGGGTGGGGAAAATACTTTCTGGAGCTGTGGGCATTTTTTGCTCATTTCAAACTCAAAGTAAAATGCAACAAAAAATTCAGCATTTCACAATTAATACATGGAGGAGGATATTTTACCTGCTCCATAAACCCAACCATGAATCAAAGCTTCATTTTGTCAGATGTGGCGGGCCTAAAACTAAACACGAAGCTCTAACACTTGTCACATCGCATCTAGTTTTCAACAGTGAAGAAGACCCTTTGGTTTCCACACATCTGAGCTGCAGATGCTGATTTTAGCAAGACATCTGTCATTTTAGTCGTTCTTTGAGGCAGGATCCTTTGCAAGACGCTTGCGGGTACGTTTAATGCACATTTATAGAAGTTGTCAGGATCCTGCTGGTGAGCTTTTGGTTACAGACCACCTATCCCATCTGCCTCTCACCTTGCTGTCAGATTCTCTCGTGCTTCACGTTGTTATTCTGAAGCTTCATCTTTATTCTGTGCAAAAAGCATCTGTTGATGGATTTTTGGTTAGCGGCGCTTGTAAACGCATCTTTTTTTTTGCTTCGCTGTGTTGCATTTAATTACAAATTCCACTTGTTCTTGTGTTTTGGAGGAGCTCTTCAAACGGCACGCGCTGGGCCATACAACAGATATAATTTTACATTTAAATTGAATCTTCTGTTTGAGTAATTGGGCCAATCCCACATCGTTATTTCCCTTGAAACTGCAGCGCTGAGATTTGTGTACGTGTTATTATTTTATCATGTGGAGCGCAATAATTCAGTCTCTTTGTGGGTGGCTGTCCATCTACAGCCTAACAATACATTTATAGTCATTTATAGTAAATACTATAGTGTTTGGAACCAAATAAGAAAGTGTATTACACTGTATTTTTTATATTTACATCTCTTCGTTAATGAATGCTCTGACAGACTGTAGTGAACTGATAAACTATATTAAATACTTCATGTTTTACTACGGCAAACTGTGGTGTATTGTGGTATAATATATGCTGTAAAAATGCAGGGTTCCACACAATTCCATGTTCAAATCAACTCATTTTAAATAAAGAGTTTGAACAAGCAGCAAAAGTCATTTTTTTGGAGTGTATAAACTACAGTAATGGCGAATTTATATTACTATAGCTGTGCTGTTACCATAACAACTGTAGAATCACCATAACAGATTAATCAAAGTACTTTACTATAGTTGTGTTACCATAGCAACTGTAGAATCACCACAACAGATTAATCCATGTACTTTACTATAGTTGTGTTACCATAGCAACTGTAGAATCACCATAACTGATTAATCCAAGTACTTTACTGTAGTTGTTACCATAGCAACTGTAGAATCACCACAACAGATTAATTCGATTACTTTACTATAGTTGTTGTGTTACCATAGCAACTGTAGAATCACCACAACAGATTAATTCAGTTACTTTACAACAGTTGTTATGTTACCATAGCAACTGTAGAATCACCATAACAGATTAATCAAAGTATTTTACTATAGTTGTGTTACCATAGCAACTGTAGAATCACCACAACAGATTAATCCATGTACTTTACTATAGTTGTGTTACCATAGCAACTGTAGAATCACCATAACAGATTAATCCAAGTACTTTACTGTAGTTGTTACCATAGCAACTGTAGAATCACCACAACAGATTAATTCGATTACTTTACTATAGTTGTTGTGTTACCATAGCAACTGTAGAATCACCACAACAGATTAATTCAGTTACTTTGCTATAGTTGTGTTACCATAGAAACTGTAGAATCACCACAACAGATTAATTCAGTTACTTTACAACAGTTGTTATGTTACCATAGCAACTGTAGAATCACCACAACAGATCAATTCAAGTACTTTACTACAGTTGCTGTGTTACCATAGCAACTATAGAATCACCACAACAGATTAATTCAATTACTTTACTATAGTTGTTGTGTTACCATAGCAACTGTAGAATCACCACAACAGATAAGTTCAATTACTTTACTATAGTTGTTGTGTTACCATAGCAACTGTAGAATCACCACAACAGATCAATTCGATTACTTTACTATAGTTGTTGTGTTGCCATAGCAACTGCAGAATCACCACAACAGATCAATTCAAGTACTTTACTACAGTTGCTGTTTTACCATAGCAACTATAGAATCACCACAACAGATTAATTCGATTACTTTACTATAGTTGTTGTGTTACCATAGCAACTGTAGAATCACCACAACAGATAAGTTCAATTACTTTACTATAGTTGTTGTGTTACCATAGCAACTGTAGAATCACCACAACAGATTAATTCAGTTACTTTGCTATAGTTGTGTTACCATAGAAACTGTAGAATCACCACAACAGATTAATTCAGTTACTTTACAACAGTTGTTATGTTACCATAGCAACTGTAGAATCACCACAACAGATCAATTCAAATACTTTACTACAGTTGCTGTGTTACCATAGCAACTATAGAATCACCACAACAGATTAATTCGATTACTTTACTATAGTTGTTGTGTTACCATAGCAACTGTAGAATCACCACAACAGATAAGTTCAATTACTTTACTATAGTTGTTGTGTTACCATAGCAACTGTAGAATCACCACAACAGATCAATTCGATTACTTTACTATAGTTGTTGTGTTGCCATAGCAACTATAGAATCACCACAACAGATTAATTCAATTACTTTACTATAGTTGTTGTGTTACCATAGCAACTGTAGAATCTCCACAACAGATTAATTCAAGTACTTTACTATAATTGTGTTACCATAGCAACTGTAGTCACCACAACAAATTCAATTACTTTGCTAAAGTTGTTGCGTTACCATAGCAACTGAACAATCACCACAACAGATTTAGTAGCTGTTTTAAAAACATGGACGCACCATACTGCGGTGTGCCTTTTATGTTGCTAGGTAACGAATGAATCAGCTGCGCATTGGGCGAGAGTGTAGCTGTTGACATTGGTATAATTTTAATATTTATATGAATATTATTATTATTAAATTAATAATATTGTGATGTTCAAGATTCGTGAGTCATACAGCACCGGATAACTCAAGACAGCAACCACTAGTCTTTTCTCCATCTTTAAAATTCTTCGTAGTCATCTTGACAGCACAGACACTGCTGTCACCTCAATGGAAACCCCGCCTCTGCTTTCATTTGATTGGAGAATGAAAAGACACGACTGACGTTACACGCTTATTTATTTATTTATTTTTTTTGCACATCCGTAATTCTGCCGAAACAAAACTGATGAATTAACTTACTGTTAAACAGTTTACATTTATTTTTACTGTATCTTTGAAATCACTGACAGTTTTTACAAAATACAAGTGCCCAGTAGCTGCAGATGTCTCCCTTCTAGACTTTCTGCAGGCTTGATGGAGCTGTCAGAGCTCCGGTTCTCCCATCAGCACTCATGTCTCTGCTTTAAGCTGAAGAAAGAGGAAAAGCCAGGGATGGAAATGAATTCTCTCCACCCTGCCGGTGAAATGTCAGTGAGTGCAGCCGGTTAACGGCGACAATGAGGGCCCTTATCACCTGCTAATTGAAATCCAATGAGGTGTGAAAGAACCCTCTAAAAAAATTCACAATCAACAGGAGCATCACGCGCAGCCTCAACCACTGAGAGTAATTTGATTTTGACGTCTCTCCCTCTTGTTAAAGATCCATCGCTGCCAATTATGGCGTGCGATTGGGTTTCACGGCGCGCCTCAGCCTCCGTCGAGCCTGAATCGCTCTTACATGGTCAGAATCCACACTAACATCTAATAAGGGCACTTACTATTCAGACTAACACGCTATACATGGATGCTTTGATTTTGAGTAAGAAAGTATCCACCACAGGTTAAAGATCCGCTTGAATAGGGCCTGTTAAGAAAGTCAAATGTTTATTTTAAATATGATATATGTATATATAGTTAATAATGAAATCCAAATGCAAAGTTTTGAACTTTGATCAAACCCATTGGCCTAAATATTAAATTGAGACAACCCATTGTAGTTTGAGACTGTTAAGTTGACTTAATTTTTATAATTATGCACACAGTTCCTTTACTTAATAATTTTTAAAGGGATAGTTGACCCTAAAATGTAAATTCTGGCATCATTTTCCCACCATTTACTTGTTTCAAACCTTTATTTAGATGTTTAAGTTAAACCTAAACCTATATTAGAAGTTTCTTTCTCTTCTGTTGAACATAAAAGAAGATCTTTTGAAGAATGTTAGAAACCTGTAACCATTAACTTCCGGTATTTGTTTTTCCTACAATGGAATCCAGTGGTTACAGGTTTCAGCTTTCTTTAAAATATCTTCCTTTGTGTTCAACAGATGAAAAACCCACACAGGTTTGGAAACACTAGAGGGAGAGTAAACACTCATAACAGAGTGAACTGTCCCTTTAAGGCACTTTTTGATTAATGGGGACCTGTTATGCCTATTTTAACAAGAGGTAAAATATGTCTCTAGAGGTGTGTATGTGAGACGTTTCATCTCAAAATACCTCACAGATAATGTTCTCTAACTCTCTGAAACTGACCCTTTTAGGCTTTGATCCTAATTGTGGTGTTTTGGTGACTGTCGCTTTAAATTTAAATGAGATTGTGCTCTTTTCCAGAAGAGGGCGGAGCTACAAATGTCAGCACTATGTCAGCATAGTCAACACTATGGTAGCATAGTGGCACATTTAAAAACAAGACTGACTTCATATGCTAATGAGGGCGAGATAGTCACTAATGGGCGGGGCTTTCCTCCTCTGATGACATCATACAAAGGGAGAATGTCAATCAAAGTGTTTCTGCAGACTGTTTTTATCAAGTCTGATTATAAACAATACAATTAATACATGTTTACCATTAAGAGCTGGATATATTCACACACTGCTGACAGACAACTGTGTTTAAACCCCTTATAAAAATTATTTTGCACAATAGGACCCCTTTAAGTAAAGTAATTGGATTTTAAAGTGATTGTGTGCTAAAATAGATAAAAACAGCTCTTACTGCAACCAGAGAATGTACTCCTTTTAGGCTGAATGGTGACGTGACGTGCCTGAACATATGCAATGTTGAGCATGTTGTTGTTGTGAGGAGGGTCATGTGTGTTGAACAGGTGTCTGACTGTCACATGATGCTGAAGAATCTGTTCTGAGATCAGTCGGCGTGAAAACTCTGCCGCCCCATACGTTTACTGACATGTTTGTCGACATGAAATATTCAGCAGCGGCGCCGAGTCGATAGTGCCATGTGTCTGGATCTCCAGAGACGGAGAGAGAACCATTGATTGGGAGGTTTGGATGGAAAAAAGAGCAGCTCTGGAGTTTAATAAGAGGGTCTGGATAATCCGCCTCTGATCCTGAGATTGAATAGGATACTATTCTCTCCAGTGGAAACAAGTGGAAACAGGCATTTTAAAGAAAATTAAAGTGAATTAAAGTATAATAAATATCAAGAAGTCAGAAGGAAATCTAAATTCACACTTCTTATCTTTACTTGGAATGCCTTTAGTACTTTTTAAGGTGGGGTTTAGTACTGTCAGTTATTTAGGGCGGAACTAACAGTGCTTTTGGGCGGGGCTATGAGTAATTAAGGGTGAGGCAATCAGTGTTTTAGGATGGAGCTGTCAGTTATTTAGTGCAGGACTATCAGTGCTTTAGGGCGGGGCTATCAGTGCTTTATGACAGGCTATGAGTCCTTTTGAGGCGAAGGTATATATGTATTAGGGGAGCTATCTATGTATTAGGGTGGGGCTATCAGTGCTTTAGGGCGGGGCTATTAATCCTTTACAAGGGGGGCATAAGTTCTTTAGGGCGGGGCTATCAGTTCTTTAGAGTGGGGCTATCAGTGCGACAGGCTATCAGTCCTTTTGAGGCAGAGCTATATATGTATTAGGGGAGCTATCTATGTGTTAGGGTGGGGCTATCAATGATTTTGGGTGGAGCTATCAATGCATTATGGCAGAGTTATCAGTTCTTTTTAAGGGGGGCTATCAGTACTTTACAAGGGGGGGCATTAGTTCTTTAGAGTGGGACTTTAGGGAGGGGCCATAATTTCTTTAGGGTGTGGCTATCCAATTTTTAGAGTGGGGCTTTCAGTGCTTTAGGGCGGGGCCATAATTTCTTTAGGGCGTGGCTATCAGTTTTAAGAGTGGGGCTTTCAGTACTTTAGGGCGGGGCCGTAATTTCTTTAGGGCGTGGCTATCAGTTTTTTAGAGTGGGGCTTTCAGTGCTTTAGGGCGGGGCCATAATTTCTTTAGGGCGTGGCTATCAGTTTTTTAGAGTGGTGCTATCAGTGCTTTAGGGCAGGCTATCAGTCCTTTTGAGGCAGAGCTATCTATATATTAAGGTGGAGTTGTCAGTCATTTAGGGCAGAGCTATCTATGTATTAGGGCGGGGCTATCTGTTATGGCATGTCTCATGTAAACATACAACAGCAATAACAATAATAATAATAATAATTAAACATTATAAAATATACATTATGGCATCACGGTGGCGCAGTGGGTAGCACGATCACCTCACAGCAAGAAGGTCGTTGGTCAATTGGCATGTCTGAGTAGAGTTTGCATGTTCTCCCTGTATAATATGCTCATATAAAGGAAAATATTTTGAGGGCCGTCATTTGTAGGTCAATCTTTTTTTAAATGCTAGCAGGGAAAGAGTTAATCATATTGATCATATATGCTGTGATTTGAAGACAAACGCAGGTTCATGAGACACTTTGCAGAAGCTGAAGAGCATCAGAGCGAGGTATGGATGAATGTGCTGTCAGAGAGACTCTTCTCCGGCCCTCAGGCTTTCTGGATCACATCTGTCACACACTCGCAGTCACACACACACACACAACTGAGTTTAACTCCACATCAACCAGAAGCTGCGACCATTTATTATTATTTTTGTATTGTGATGCAGTGTCTAGAGATATTGAATATTAAATGAGAAATGTTTTCTACTGCAAGCTTACTGGATGCAGTAAAGTAGGCCTTTCATTCAGAAAGATGGGGAAAGGGTTTGGGGCGAGTTATTACAACATAACAGACTCCTCCTCCTCATTTTAACTATATCAAATTAACTATATAAAATGTACAAAGTGTATTCAGAGCCTAAATGTCTGTGACGAAGGTATAAGTACATGCACAAGACAGCATTTACAGGTGATTTCATTTTGATTTGCTCTGCATTAAATCTATGATCTCTGCTCTGGTTTGTGCAGTGTTTGTATCGTCTGCTGCTGATGTCTTCGTCTCTTTCTTCTGTGTGCTTGAACTGAAGCGTCTCCTGAAGCGGCTTTGATTCTGTCCTCAGGTGAAGGAGAAAGAAAGAAAAGCTGAGTTGATCCACACCACCATCATTACAGACCGCTGCGATCCTAATCAAAATCGCGCAAACAGCAGATTCATACAGTGGTTGTGCTGCAAATATTGCATTAGCTTATTGTTATGTTGTCTGTTTATGAACAGTCCAATAGCCTTGTGAAGTATAATTAGGTCAAACATTTTTCTTCATCAACTATCACTCTAAAAATGCGTGTTGGATTAATTGGTTTCCCAATTAAATTCCAATTAAAGTTCATATTTGATCCAAGGACCATCATCATCATCATCATCATCATCACATCTGGGTTCATCAGGTTTGTAGTGAGCAGTGTTATGAAGCAGTTGATCGGGAGTAAACACACTCTTCAGACTGATGCAGATCCAGCAGCAGCAGACAGTGACGGATCAAGCAGCATATTGAAGCAGAGTGACGCCGCTGACAGACGCTGGAGGAGGAGGACACACACACACCTCCGCGGTGACCCATCCGTCTGCTGCTGAATGCAGATGTGGGACAGAGAGGCCATCAAACCCTCATGCTGAACACCTCACAGTCTCTGCTGGAGCACATGAACTGACAAACACAGCTTTTAAAGTGCATTTAGAACCCAACTGTTGGGCTTGTTAATATATTTGACCAAACATCTGGGTAGAATTTTTTTTTTTTGAGTGAAATGCTGGGTTGTTGTGACTCAACATCCAATGTTAGGTCAAATATAGACATGACCAACAGTTGGGTTCATTTAAAAGATAAATTTAAATGACTTTTTTGTCTATATTTGACCCAACAATTGAGTTCAAACAACCCATATACACTACCTGATAAGTCTTGTTGTCAATCCCAGTTGTAAGAGCAACAAATAATAACTTGACTTCCTGTTGATCATTTGGAAAAGTGGCAGAAAGTTGACTTTTCTGCTGAATCACCTGTTGATACTGCAGAACACCTACTGGAACCAGCATGGACCCAAGATTCTCACAGAAATCAGTCAAGTTTGGTGAAGGAGAAATCATGGTTTGGGGTTACATTCAGTATGGGGGCGTGCGAGAGATCTGCAGAGTGGATGATCAACATCAACAGCCTGAGGTATCAAGACATTTGTGCTGCCCATTACATTACAAACCACAGGAGAGGGACAATTCTCCAGCAGGATAGCGCTCCTTCTCATACTTCAGCCTCCACATCAAAGCTCCTGAAAGCAAAGAAGGTCAAGCTGCTCCAGGATTGGCCAGCCCTGTCACCAGGCATCAACATTATTGAGCATGTCTGGGGTAAGATGAAGGAGGCGTTGAAGATGAACCCAAAGAATCTTGATGAACTCTGGGAGTCCTGCAAGAAGGCTTTCTTTGCCATTCCAGATGACTTTATTAATCAGTGATTTGAGTCATGTCAGAGATGTATGGATGCAGTCCTCCAAGCTCATGATGGAGTCAGACACAATATTCATTCTGTTTCCACTGCAGCATGAGCACATATTCTATACTGGACATTATTGAAGGTTCAGTGAGCAGACTTTAGTCTAAGCTGAGTCAGACCTTACTGTCCTAATCAAATCAGTCAACATCAAGGCATGATCATATTATATTGTGCTCAAATAAGCGTCATCTAGAAGCCTTTGAAACAAAATGATCAACTAGAAGTCAAGATATTATTTGTTGTTCCTAAAACCTGGATAGGCGACGATACTTTTGTCAGGTAGTGTATATTTTTTTTAACCTAAAGGTTGTGTTTGTCCATATTTGACCCAACGTTTTAGTTAAAACAACCTATATATTTATATATTTGAAGTAATTTTTAAAAAATGACACTAAAATCACAAAATTGGTTCTTGTAATCTACAATGACTGGTACAAAATTAGTGCAGTCACACACAGTCACTTCTACATTCTGCTGCATGTGTGTTCCTGTGAAGGCGTGCGTTTAAATGCATAAGTGTGTGTGAGGTGAAGAGGGTCACCGTCATGCCATGTGCTCACGTTCAGCCTGAGGACAGCCGGCTTCCCATGAGAATATGAATACAGCGCCGTATACCTCATTTTCCAGAATGCATATTCCCACAACCTCCCCCTGATCCTGTTTGAGGACGTGTGAAAGTTAGACAGGCTGCCTCCATTGTGGCTCTGCTGTCTGTAGTGGTAGCGGCTGGTGTCCACATGTATGAACTGAAGCTTTTCAGAAGATAAACTATAATCAGTTTCACACACAGATAAGGTTATATATGATCAAAGATTCCTACAGTGAATTATTATCTGGCACTAGAGTACACTTTACCAACACAGGCTCATTGTGAAAACGTACCCACCCCCGTATACATTTTTGGAAAACACGAATTACGTAGCCAGAGTCAGTGCTTTTGATAACACTATGGGTTGGGTGTAGAGATCGGGGTGGAAGGGGATATTGGGCAATCGGTCGGTCAGTCAGTCAGTCGACAGCGGCTTGTGGTGGATTTACACAAGAACAGTAGGCATGAATGGAGAGAAATTTGAGATCTGAAAAAGCAAACACAGCGGCCTCTGATGGATTTGCAAAAACTAAATCTGCAACAAAACGTACCTGCTTGGGCAAATTTCAGGCTCTCCAGAAATGTATATAGGGGTACGTATCAATAATGAGCCTGGGTTGCACTTTACTGTATACTCTACATTGTTCCAGGAATGTCATTCATTTCTAAACCATTTAAGTTGAATATGTATATATATATACAATATAAATCATTTAATGTTTAGTTTATAAGATTCTAAGATGGAATGTTCCTTTTTAAGATGGTTTAAGCTGGTTTTAGCTGGCTCTTAGCAGGCCATGAGTTTATTTAAGCTGGATTTAAGCAAATCATGAGTTGGTTTAAGCTGGTTCTTAGCAGGTCATTAGTTGGTATAAATTGGTTTAAGCTGGTTCTTAGCAGGTCTTAAATTGGTTTAAGATGGTTCTTAGCAAGTCATGAGTTGGTTTAAGCTGGTTCTTAGCAGGTCATGAGTTGGTTTAAGCTGGTTCTTAGCAGGTCATGAGTTGGTTTAAGGTGGTTCTTAGCAGGTCTTAAGTTGGTTTAAGATGGTTCTTAGCAGGTTTTGAGTTGGTTTAAACTGGTTTTTAGCAAGTCATGAGTTGGTTTAAGCTGGTTCTTAGCAGGTCATGAGTTGGTTTAAGTTGATTCTTAGCAGGTCATGAGTTGGTTTAGTAGGTTTAAGCTGGTTCTTAGCAGGTTATGAGTTGGTATAAATTGGTTTAAGCTGGTTCTTGGCAGGTCATGAGTTGGTTTAGTAGGTTTAAGCTGGTTCTTAGCAGGTTATGAGTTGGTATAAATTGGTTTAAGCTGGTTCTTGGCAGGTCATGAGTTGGTTTAAGCTGGTTCTTAACAGATCATGAGTTGGTTTAAGCTGGTTCTCAGCAGGTCCTGAGTTGGTTTAAGTTGATTCTTAGCAGGTCATGAGTTGGTTTAGTAGGTTTAAGCTGGTTTTTAGCAGGTCATGAGTTGGTTTAGTTGGTTTAAGCTGGTTCTTAGCAGGTCATAAGTTAGCTTAGGCTGGTTCAAGCTGGTGTAAGACGATTCTTAGCTTATCATGAATTGGTATACGTTGGTTTAAGCTGATTCTTAGCAGGTCTTGAACTGGTTTAAGCTGGTTCTTAGCAGGTCATGAGTGGGTTTAAGTTGGTTTAAGCTGATTCTTAGCAGGTAATGAGTTGGTTTAGTTAGTTTAAGCTGGTTCTTAGCAGGTCATGAGTGGGTTTAAGTTGGTTTTAAGCTGATTCTTAGCAGGTAATGAGTTGGTTTAGTTAGTTTAAGCTGGTTCTTAGCAGGTCATGAGTTTGCTTACGCTGGTTCAAGCTGGTATAAGATGATTCTTAGCTTATCATTATCAGGAGCTAGTGGCTTTGGACTAGTACACAAGCTTAAACCAGTTCAAGACCAGCTTAACACCAGCTTGAACCAACTCATGACCACCTAAGAACCAGCTTAAATGAGTTCACACCAGCAGCCATGCTTTGTAACATACCTAACCAGCACATGCTGTTTTTATTTGTTTTATTTGTGATTTGGTTGGTTGGTGTTAATGCCTGATTTAATAAAAAACTGTTTAGTTTAGGATTAGTTTTAGGTAAATTATCTGTTTATAGTTTTTTTTTTGGCTAGCAAACAATTGGACAGTGAGTCCATTTCCAAAAGTGTTCCCAAAAGATGACCATTTTAGGTTGATTGGTGGACAGGTAATGTATGTAATGTACCAACCATTGGTAGGTTGGTTGGTCAGGTAAACCATAATTTTTTTATAGATGGGAGGTTGGTTGATTTCAGGTCATTTCTCTCTTTACAGACAGTCATGTGTTCAGCTCTCTAGAATAAATACGCTGTAAGTCAGTTTGGTAAAAAGCGTCTGTCAGATGTAAATGAGTTCTGTCCAGCTGTGATATGGCCAACATAGCAGTCTTCAGATATTCATCCTGCACAATTTCCTTCATACCAAATTATTTTGCTAAGGGCTTCTCTCCAGAATGTGAAGCATGAGATGCATGAGCTGTAGCACCGACATGCTGGATTACAAGCCTTCAGAAAACAGAGACGACAGAAAAATCTGAGCGCCATCTCTATTTTATTCTTTTAGCCACTTATTAGTGTACAATCGTATTTGTATGATAAAAGCCTTAATAGTAACAGATTTATATACACTTTAAATCATACATGTGTATACATATATACACACAAATATGTATGTGTGTATGTATATATATATATATATATATATATATATATATATATGTGTGTGTGTGTGTGTGTATATGTATGTATGTATATATATATATATATATTTATATGTGTGTGTGTGTGTATGTATGTATATATATATATATATATATATATATGTGTGTGTGTGTGTGTATGTATGTATGTATATATATATATATATATATATATATATGTGTGTGTGTGTGTGTGTGTGTGTGTGTGTGTGTGTGTGTGTGTATGTATGTATGTATGTATATATACATACATATATATATATATATATATATATATATATATATATATATATATATATATATATATATATATATATATACATATATTTCTTTATTGATACATTTACTTAAATAAAATGATCCATGTATTGATTTGGGTTTTTTTTAGGTTTGCTCCTCCAATAGCAGTGTAATAACATCCATCGGCCATCCTTCTGTTGCTCTAAATGTGAACTTAAGAGCAGCCGTGCTGGTGTGTGTTGTGTGTGTTTTCTGTAGCACCACACCAGCGAGCGCTCCAGACACGATTATCTTCACGGCTCTGGGCAAACATGGCATGCTGAGGAAGCCTTGTGCTCATTACAAATCTCATTCACGTCTCTTTCTTCAGAAGCGTCCACACTGATCGCCCACCAGTCATTCACACATACACACACACACACACACACACGCACGCACACACACACACACACACACACACACAGCTTTAATGTGAAAGAAGAAGAACATTAAACAAGACCTCTGGCGGATCTGCTTCATTTCTGTAAATGAGCCCTTTGGCCTCTGGAGTGTCTTGCAGGTGGGGTTGATGGTATTATTGTCTGGTGCCGTGAGGTTATTAAACCAGAGCTGCTCAAATTATAAGTGGGGAAAATCTTCAGCAGGTGACTAAAGCAGGGCAATTCATCTATCAGAGAATAACACAAGTGAATAATCATGACTCAGCACTTCCAGAAAACCAGAACAACACCTGGAGCAAACCCATGATGGAAACTGCACAGCTGGGAAATTAGATACAGTGGTTAATTGGTTAGTTACTGAGATGCTATCTGAAATCGCCCCCTATACCCTTAAAAGGGATAGTTCACACAAGAATGAAAAATTACTCACTATTTACTCTCCCTCAAGTGAGTTTCGTTCTTCTGTTTAACATAAAAGAAGATACTTTGAAAAATGCTGGAAACCATTGACTTCTATAGTCGGAACACACAAAGGGCACAGTTCTTGTTACCATAGCAGCTGTAGAATTACCACAACAGATCAACTTCAATAGTTCTTGTGTTACCATAGCAACTGTAGAATTACCACAACAGATCAACTTCTATAGTTCGTGTGTTACCATAGCAACTGTAGAATCACCACAACAGATCAACTTCTATAGTTCTCGTGTTACCATAGCAACTACAGAATTACCAAAACAGACCAGCTTTTATAGTTCTTGTTACCATAGCAACTGTAGCATCACCACAACATGTCAATTTCTATAGTCCGTTATTATAGCAACTATAGAATTACCACAACAGACCAATTTCTATAGTTCGTGTTACCATAGAAACTGTAGAATCACCACAATAGATCAACTACTATAGTTCTTTTTACCATAGCAACTGTAGAATTACCACAATAGATCAATTTCTATAGTTCTTGTGTTACCATAGCAACTGTAGAATTACCACAACAGATCAACTTCAATAGATGTTGTTACCATAGCAACTATAGAATTACCACAACAGATCAATTTCTTTAGTTCCTGTTACCATAGCAACTGTAGAATTACCACAATAGATCAATTTATATAGTTCTTGTGTTACCATAGCAACTATAGAATTACTACAACAGATCAATTTCTTTAGTTTGTGTTACCATAGCAACTGTAGAATCACCACAATAGATCAACTACTATAGTTCTTGTTACCATAGCAACTGTAGAATTATTACAATAGATCAATTTCTATAGTTCTTGTTACCATAGCAACTGTAGAATTACCACAATGGATCAACTTCTATAGATGTTGTTACCATAGCAACTATAGAATTACCACAACAGATCAATTTCTTTAGTTCTTGTTACCATAGCAACTGTAGAATTACCACAATAGATCAACTACTATAGTTCTTGTTACCATAGCAACAATATAATTACCACAACCGATTCTTTCAAGCACTTTACTATAGTATGGCTCAAGTTTTTACTATGGTGTAAATGGTGACTGTACTGTTGCTATGTGCTCACAGATGTGCTAGTTTTAGTGATTTGTTGATCTTCCTGTGTCTCCTGCTGATGTGTGTGTGTGTGTGTGTGTGTGTGTGTGTGTGTGTGTGTTTGATCAGGTGATGTGTTTGATGCTCTGCTCTCCTCTCTCCATCAACTCTTCATCTGTCAGTGGATTGATCAGTCGGGTCAGTGTTGTGTTCTGCAGTTCCTCCAGGACTGTGTCAGTCAATCACACTGGCAGCAGCATTTTCTGACGCTCCATCACAGTCCTGAAGAGACTACTTCTGTAGCTCCACTGCTTATGGAGCCATTTTTAAAACAATACACAACAACACACACACACACACACACACACAGTATCATCCGCAGCTCGCTGACAGCGCCGCTTGTTGACATGCACTGCTTTCAAAGCACAACAAAAAGTCTGCTTGATGGGTGGTGAGACATCCTTCACATCTGAATTTGCGAGTATTTTGTGAATTACTTTTGATTTAACTCTAAAACAGGAAGTATTATGCAAAAATTACTTTCATAAGAGGTTTAAACTGTGTGTGAATTAATTAATAAATGACATTTTTAATAATCAGACTTGAACAGTCTCCAGAAACTCTTTGATTCTTATGATGTCATCGGTGGGGGAAAGCCACACCCACTAGTGTCCATCTCTCCCTCATTAGCATAAACAACAGCCCTGAGTGAGAAGCAGCCGTCTGTCCATTAGCTATGAGAGTGTTTGAGCTGCTGAAGATAACATCAGCGTAGACTAAGAGGATTATAGATGTGGAGTTTTAGATGAAGCACAAATGAACCGCGACAGGAGTCTCCATAGACTGACAGAAGCATGAAGCACACACTAACACTGAAGCACACATGCACACCTGACCAGCACTGACAACACACACACTGCAGTTTTACATCTGTCTCTATGCTGACACACAGGCGTTTGTAGCTCCACCCTCTTCTATAAAGAGCTCAATCTCATTTGCATTTAAAGCGACAGTCACCAAAACACCACAATTAGGATCAAAGCCTAAAAGGGTCAGTTTCAGAGAGTTAGAGAACATTATCTGTGAGGTATTTTGAGCTGAAACAGCACTACACTCACTCTAGAGACATCAGAGACGCATTTTAAATCTTATTAAAATGGGCATAATAGGCCCCCTTTAACACCATAACACAATATAGCCACATAATAGTAATGCTCTGCCACAAAAATAGCTATTCTTACTGCTCATATATATATATATATTCATCAAGATTCTTTGGGTTCATCTTCAATGCCTTCATATGCTCAATAATGTTCATGTCTGGTGACTGGGCTGGCCAATCCTGGAGCAGCTTGACCTTCTTTGCTTTCAGGAGCTTTGATGTGGAGGCTGAAGTATGAGAAGGAGCGCTATCCTGCTGGAGAATTGTCCCTCTCCTGTGGTTTGTAATGTAATGGGCAGCACAAATGTCTCGATACCTCAGGCTGTTGATGTTGATCATCCACTCAACAGATCTCTCGCACGCCCCCATACTGAATGTAACCCCAAACCATGATTTCTCCTTCACCAAACTTGACTGATCTCTGTGAGAATCTTGGCTCCATGCGGGTTCCAGTAGGTCTTCTGCAGTATTTGTGATGATTGGGATGCAGATCAACAGATGATTCATGGGTAAAATCCACCTTCTGACATGTTTACACATGATCTACCACAAGTCGAGTTATTATTTGTTGCTCTTACAACTGGAATCAACAACAAGTCTATATGTATATATACATTCAGTGCAATGTATGTACGTATATAGGTAAATTACTATCATTCACATCATATCCCTGCAGTTTGATGATGATGTTGTACTCTTCTCACATGCACCGCTTCTTTCACAGTCTCCTTTTTTGTTCTGCCGGTCGTCCTCAGAAAACATCATTTCGAGGGAGAATTATGGAATAAAGCAGCGGTGTGCATTATACAAATTGATGTTATACAGCCTAAATGGATATTGATCGCACACGCCGATCAAAGAATGAATAAATGCAGAGCAAATAAAGCCTGCGCTCGCTATACTGGGTGAAAAAATAAACTAAAAACAGCAGAGAGCATCAATACTAGAGCAGAATCATGAGCAGAACCGGCAGTGTTTGACTTCAGGTAACGTTCAGGTTAATATCAGAACATTCAGGATGGGGATTTTCAGTTAAACTCAAACTGGAAGCTGTAAACTCTCTGCTCTGTCTGTATGTACTAAATATTGTAGAAGTCATGTTTAATAGCTTTTCTGTTCAATGTCAGATGTTGTTTTCAGAATTGCTCTTGTAGTTTAGATATTTTTATAGTTGATTTGAGTGGTCTTGAGGATTTTATTTTTCAAATTTTGTATTGTTGGCTTTGATTTGATGGTATATGAACTAAATATCTCAAAAAATAAAAATAAAAAAACATTACTATTCTTAGACTTTACACACCTGAAACTTGTCTATAGCGCTTATTCACTGCTGCTCTTATAGTTGTGTAAATTGCTTCCTTGTCCTCATTTGTAAGTCGCTTTAGATAAAAGCATCTGCTAAATGACTAAATGTAATGTAATGTGTGTGTATATATATATATATATATATATATATATATATATAGGTATATTTCTTATAATTGTGATTAGACACAGAGTCGTATTTATTAATTTATTAATAAGGAAAGTAATCTCAGGAACACATTTTTATTTAACGTGCCCTCCTTATTTATTTATTTAGTTTATTTTATTTAGTAATGTATTTAATTTACATATTATTATTATTTTATTTTTATTATTATGATAGTAATACTGGGCACAAAAGTTCATTTTATGGGCCCCGATTTTTATTTATTTATTTATTTATTTAAATATTATTTGTATTTTATTAATATTTTTTTCATTATGACAGTAATACTGGACACACATTTTATGGGCCCTGATTTGATTTATTGTAACCATTTAATTAACTTATTTTGTTTATTAAATTTTTTTTTTTTTTTTAATTATGAAAGTAATACTGGACACACATCTTCATTTTATGGGCCCCAGTTTATTTTATTTTATTTGTTTATGATTTATTTAAATATTACTATTTTTGACTTTATTTTATTTTTTAATTATGAAAGTAATACTGGGCACAAAATTTAACTTTATGTGCCCTGATTTGTTTTTATTATTATTTAAATATTATTATTATTTTAATTATGAAAAATATACTGGTCACACATTTTCATTTTATTTTATTTAAATATTATTATTATTATTTTATTATATATTTTTTTTAATTATGAAAGTAATACTGGATGCACATTTTTATTTTATGGGCCCTGATTTTTTATTATTATTATTATTTAAACATTATTATTATTATTATTATTATCATCATTATTATTATTATTTTAATTATGAAAGAAATACTGGGCACAAAATTTCACTTTATGAGCCCTGATTTTTTTTTTATTATTTAAATATTATTATTATTATTATTATTATTATTATTATTATTATTATTATTATTATTATAATTATGAAAGTAATACTGGGCACACATTTTCATTTTATGGGCCCTGATTTTTTTATTTGTTTATTTAAATATTATTTTATTTTATTATATGTTTTTTTTTTTTATGAAAGTAATACTGGATGCACATTTTCATTTTATGGGCCCTGATTTTTTATTTTATTTATTTGTTTGTTTATTTATTTAAATTATTTATTTATTTAATTTTGTTAGTATTTTATTTTTTTAATTCTAAAAGTAATACTGGACACTGATTTTTATTTTATTTTTTTAAATAAATGAATTGGGCACACATATTAATTTTATGTTCCCTGATTTTTTAAATGTAATTTTATTGTATTTATATATTTAAAAATAAATATATTTATATATTTTCATATGATTTTTATTGTTTTAACACAGCGTCTTTTTTATTTCAGAACAAACAAACAAGCAAAAGTGGTTTGTTTTTGCTAATGGTCAGCTTCAATCTGTCCCTCAGCTGGTCTATCAGTTCTCATAGTAGCCCAGTCTGTGCTTTTATTCTCTGTGTGTGTGTCCCTCTCTCGCTCTGCAGCTCAGTGCGGGTGGCAGTCGTCAAACGGCTGTCATTGTTCATATCTCATGAAGAGGTGAGAGGGAAACACAAACAGGCTGTGACACGACACGGCCGCTGTTAAGTGACAGTGTGTGATCCCAACACCACCTTCTGCAGACCTTTAATAAGACTGAGCCCTGCTGTCAGCACTGCTGGAAAGAGCACAAAAAATCATGCTCAAGTAAAAGTACCACTATTTACCCAAAAATACAGCTCAAGGAGAGTAAAAGTCTGTTATGAATACTACTGAAAGTAGCCCTTTAAAATACTCAAGATTAGTGAGTAGTGAGTATTGAACTGTGAACAGCTGATGTGTGAAAACGTAAAGTTCTGTAGTGCATTTAGTGATTATTTAAGGCCGATTGGCGATTTCAAAAAATGTAATGCAAGTAGAGTGAAAGTATCTGTTGTCTGTATATTACTCAAAGTATGAGTAAAGAGTAGCCCTTATAAAAGAACTCAAGATTAGTGAGCAGCTGTGAAAGTTTAATGTGTTTACATACAACTTGTGTGTTTGTGTGAAAACGTAAAGTTCTGTAGTACATTTAGTGACTGTTTACGCCATTTCATTCATCATACAGTAGGCATCTGTCATCCTCTCATCAGTGTTATTTTATTTTTGGGGAATTTTCCAAATAATTAGGATTGTGAAATGTGTGTGTAAAAACATTCATTTCCCCAAATAACAACTGCAATAAAGTCTTCACTCATCCATTCATTTTTATAGATGCACAATGTTTTATCTAACTAATATTTTACTTTTTTTTCCTTAATGTTAGAATATAAAATAATAAAATTATAATTTCAATGTCATCTGTCTGAGTCCTGATTTACTGCAAGCAAGTAAATGAGATGTCATGCACTTTCCAGAAGTGGAGTACAGTTGTGCGCTGACAGGAGTCTGTCCTGATCCTGCAGAGTCTGTTCATCACCTCCATCACAGCTCAGATACAAACGCAGCAGCAGCAGCATCTGAAACATAAAGGAAGCATGAAGATGTAGGTGAAGATCTCTTTCTGCTCAGCTGCAGCCCTCGGGGAGCCCACTGTAATGAACAAACTCATCACAGAGCAGGAGCACTGACCTTCATCATCAACACCTTCATCATCATCACCTGTAACCTTCAGTGACCTTCATCATCACCATGACCTTAATCATCACCGCCAACTTTCTCATCATCGTGACCTTCATGATTACCACCACCTCCTCCATCACTACAAACCTTCATAATCAATGGCACCTCATCCTCACCACAGCCTTCATCACCACCACCTTCACTATCATCTTCGTCATCACCGCCACCCTCATCATCACGGCCACCTTCCTCATCCCCATGGCCACCTTCATCATCCCCACTGCCACCTTCATCATCACCATGACTGTGATCAACGGCAACTTCATCATGATCACAACAGATCATTCATCACTACAGCCTTCATCATCACCACAACCTTCATCCTCATTACCACCTTCATCATCACCATAAACCTCCATCATCATTAAACTCATCACAGAGCAGGAGCACTGACCTTCATCATCATCACCATCATCATCACCTGTAATTTTCAGTGACCTTCATCATCACCATGACCTCCATCATCACCGCCACATTCATCATCACTGCCACCTTCATCATCACCATGACCTTCATCATCATTATAAACTTCATCATCGTCACCTTCATCACCATGACCTTCATCATCACCATGACCTCCATCATCACCGCCACATTCATCATTACTGCCACCTTCATCATCCTTATGAACTTCATCATCGTCACCTTCATCATGACTATGACCATCATCACCATGACCTCCATCATCACCGCCACATTCATCATCACGGCCACCTTCATCATCCTTATGAACTTCATCATCGTCACCTTCATCATGACTATGTCCATCATCACCATGACCTTCATCATCACCGCCACATTCATCATCATCATGAACTTCATCATCACTATGACCTTCATCATCACGGCCACCTTCATCATCACCATGACCTTCATCATCATTATGAACTTCATCATGACTATGACCATCATCACCATGACCTTCATCATCACGGCCACCTTCATCATCTCCATGACCTTCATCATCATTATGAACTTCATCATCACCACATTCATCTTTGTCCTCATCTTGCACAAGTCTCCTAAAGATACCCCCATCACTTCAGTGACTGCTTTACCTGTGGAGTTTACATTTCCATCAGTCGAGTTTACAGATGCAAGATGTTTTTAAGTGGAACAATATTCATTATCAGGTATAAAGTGCAACAGGTTTAAAAATAACGATAAATAGTAAAATAATTCATTGTAGTGTTAAGAGCATTTGTCTATTTTTATTTGACCATGCAGCAGCTGTAGCCTCTTCTGGTTTTCAAACCTTATACATTTAGATTTAATGGTTTTTCTTTGACTTTTTTTCATTAACTCTATAGAAGTTTGACCTGTTCAGACATTTCTCTTGTTTTAGAATCTGGGTTGGAAAAGCAGCGCCGCTCATATAAAATGAACAGAAAATATTTGTCTCATATATTTAGTTGGAGCTCCTGAGGTGGAGACGAAGCATTTTCTGAAGGTTAAGCACCTCTTTCCACATTTCTTTAAGGGTTTCCAGCCTCTTCTTTTTGTGAAAAGTGCCAGATGTGAGACATATTTGGGGCTGATTGTGTAAAGCAGGTGATATCAACACAATCCAGCATCTTGTAGATGTGTGATGTGAGAGGTTTTTCCTCAAGTGGTGTGAAAGGAAGATCTGCTACTGGTTTCTGCATCCACACTTACATTGATCTGAGCACTTTAATGAGCTCTGTTATTGGGCTGGTGTAATAATAAGAGCACCGATGACCAGTCTCACTGCTTCTCCTGATCACTTCTTCAGGACTTATAAAAAAAGATACTCCAATATATGCTTAAACAAGTACTTTAATAGAATCTTTTGGGGCTCATTCTAAGACTATAACTCTTTTTTATTGAGAAATATAATTAAAAATCTGATTAATAATGTGCAAACACAAATATAAGTATTTCAGTATGGGATGATAACATTTAAGCCAAATATTTAAAAACGTAACATTCCATTTAGCAGTTTTGTAATTTAAACACTTAATTTAAACCAGCTTAAACAATCCTAAACCAGCTCATGAACCAGCTTAAACTAGCTTATAACCCTCTAAGAACCAGCTTAAACCAGCACATCACCTGCTAAGAACAAGCTTAAGCCAACTCATGACCTACTGAAAACCAGCTTGAACCAACTTAAACCAGCTCATGACCTGCTAAGAACCATCTTAAAGCAGCTTAAACTAGCTCATGACCTGCTAAGATCCTGCTAAGAACCAATTTAAACCAGCTTGAAACAGCTCCTGACCTGTTAAAAACCAGATTCAACCAATATAAACCAGCTTGAAACAGCTCCTGACCTGTTAAAAACCAGATTCAACCAATATAAACCAGCTTTAACCAGTTTAAACCGCTCATAACCTGCTAAGAACCATCTTAAATCAGCTCATGACCTGCTAAGAACCAGCTTGAACCAGCCTAAACCAGCTCATAACCTGCTAAAAACTAGCTTACATCAGGTCATGACCTTCTAAGAACCACCTTAAACCAGCTTAAACCAACTTCTGACCTGCTACAAACCAGCTTGGACCAGCTTAAACCAGCTCCTGACCTCCTAAATCCAGATTCAACCAGCATAAACCAGTTTAAAACCAGACCATAACCTGTTAGTATTAGTTTACACCAGCTTATGACCTGTTAAGAACCAGCTTAAAAGAGCTCATGACCTACTAAGAACCAGCTTAAACCAACTCATTACTTGCTAAGAACCAGCTTGAACCAGTGTAAACCAGCTAAAAACCGCAGCCATGCTTCAAAACCCATGCTGTTTTTCTTTTAAAGAAGTACAATAATCTTAAATTCTTGTGTTGGTCCTTCACATCTGTGCACTATAGTTTACGTTTGCTTGTAGAAAAACTATTCCAGCAGTGTTTACTGAGGACAGGCGAGAATGAGAGTCTAATGAAGCGCAGAATATTCATCAGCCCAAACACTCAACTGATCATCCAGACGCTTCAGCGTGAAGAAAAATGCCCTCTCTGCTTTAGCCAATTGATTTTTGTTCTCCATTCTGCTTTTTCTATGGCTAATACATCTAATTGTAAAAGGCAGTGGAGCTTAAAAAGGTTTCTGTGTGTACGACCTCAACACTGAGAAACACGCGGTTCGTTTACAGTAAAAGCATCAGGTGAAGGAGGCCAAATGTTGTCAACTGCTGGATTGTAAGTGGCTTCTGATTAGACAACATTCCACAACTAAACACAATAAGCTCACAATTCAGACTTTTTCTCAGAGTTGTGATGTAAACTCTCTGAATCTGGCAACCTTTCATTGATTTTTAAAGACATCTTTTCTACAGGAGATAGTTCAATCGAAGAGGATTAGACTAATTTAGATTAAAAGGTCGGGATTTTTATTATTATTATTGTTTTCACTGATTTACTTATTGTATTTATCTATTATTATTTTACTTATGTATTGTTTGTATATTATATTTTTAATTATTAATGATTTTGTAAATGTTTGTTGGAGAAAAATTTAGAAGTCAATGTGTTTAAAATAATAAAGTAAAAAAATATCTGAACTTTGACTTTATATCATGCAATATCATAGACTTTATATATATGCAGACTTTATATCATGCAATTGTGACTTTATTTCTCAGAATTCTGAGTTTATATCTCGCAATTCAGACTTAATTTGCAATTTCAAGTTTGCATTAATACATTGTAAAAAGGTAATTGCGACTTTTATTTCTTAGAATTGCAAGATGCAAACTCTTCATTTTCTCATGCAATTCTCAGATAAAAAGTTGCAATAACCTTTTTAATTGTTTTAATTAGTTCCATATATTCCAGATATTGTATCTCAGACAAATAGTGTCCTATATTAATAAAATATAACAATATTATGGGTTTTATCTTTTTTATTAACAAAAATATATATATATTTTTTTTTTCATTAACCTCAAATTTAAAGTTGGATATTTAGTCAATTTCCTACTTTAAATATCTCAAAACTTATTTTTTTATTAATAATGTGCACCGCATACGTCAAATAAATGTGCACTGCATATGGGGCTAATAATATTGATCTTAAAATGTTTTTTTATATTAAAAAACTGCTTTTATTTTAGCCCAAATAAAACAAATCAGACTTTTTCCAGAAAAAGAAAATATTATAGGAAATACTGTGAGAAATTCCTTGCTCTGGTAAACATCATTTAGGAAATATAAAAAAAAAATAAATAAATCTAAGGAGGCTTAATCATTTTGACTTCAGCTATGCCTATATATAACCAACCCAAGCTCATTATTGATACGCACCCCTATATACATGTCTGGAGAGAGCCAAATACCTCCCAGCAGGTAAATTTTTTTGCAGTTTTTGTTTTCGCAAATCCACCAGAGTCCACAATTTCTCCCGTAAGTGCCATCCGTGCCTACAGTTCTTGCGTAAATCTACCTGAGCCTGCTGTCGACTGACTGACCGACCGATTACTCCCACCCACCCCCTTTCCTAAACCCAACCGATAGTGTTTTCAAAAGCACCGACCAGCACCCACCTCCTTCCCTAAACCCAACCAATAGTGTTTTCAAAAGCACAGATTGACCAGCACCCACCTCCTTCCCTAAACCCAACCAATAGTGTTTTCAAAAGCACCGATTGACCAGCGCCCACCTCCTTCCCTAAACCCAACCAATAGCGTTTTCAAAAGCACCGATTGACCAGCGCCCACCTCCTTCCCTAAACCCAACCAATAGTGTTTTCAAAAGCACCGATTGACCAGCGCCCACCTCCTTTCCTAAACCCAACCGATAGTGTTTTCAAAAGCACCGATTGACCAGCGCCCACCTCCTTCCCTAAACCCAACCAATAGTGTTTTCAATAGCACCAATTGACCAGCGCCCACCTCCTTCCCTAAACCCAACCAATAGTGTTTTCAAAAGCACCGATTGACCAGCGCCCACCTCCTTTCCTAAACCCAACCAATAGTGTTTTCAAAAGCACCGATTGACCAGCGCCCACCTCCTTCCCTAAACCCAACCAATAGTGTTTTCAAAAGCACCGATTGACCAGCGCCCACCTCCTTCCCTAAACCCAACCAATAGTGTTTTCAAAAGCACAGATTGACCAGCGCCCACCTCCTTTCCTAAACCCAACCAATAGTGTTTTCAAAAGCACCGATTGACCAGCGCCCACCTCCTTCCCTAAACCCAACCAATAGTGTTTTCAAAAGCACAGATTGACCAGCGCCCACCTCCTTTCCTAAACCCAACCAATAGTGTTTTCAAAAGCACCGATTGACCAGCGCCCACCTCCTTCCCTAAACCCGACCAATAGCGTTTTTAAAAGCACCGATTGACCAGCGCCCACCTCCTTCCCTAACCCCAACCAATAGTGTTTTCAAAAGCACCGATTGACCAGCGCCCACCTCCTTCCCTAACCCCAACCAATAGTGTTTTCAAAAGCAATCGAGAAAAAGAAAAGCTCTCGCGGCCACCTGATTTTTACTACGTTTTCAGATCTAACCACACTCTCACCCTGTTATTTACTTGTTTATTTCAATTTTTGTTTTATCTTCTTTTTTGGAACTGTTCCTCAACTGCATCAAGTCCGCCTATGTATATGGCGAGCTACTGGGCTAACCGGTAACAGTGGAAAAGCTGTCCACATGGAGATAAGTGGTTAGCTGGTAGCGCAAAAAGAAACTGAAGCCTTCTGCGGCGTTATACCGCCCCATAGCGTTCGTTTTAAAGAAGAAATGCAGCCATACGTACCTCTGGCTACATTATTCGCGCTCTCCAGAAATGTATACGGGGGTACATTTTCAAAATGAGCCTGTGCTGCATATAACAGTAACAGTGACTGATATATCGTGTCAAACATATGGATTTCACCTATATATAGCAGAACACAAAATATTACGTTATTTCCTGAGAGGTAATTAATTGAGAGTGTGATTGCTACATCTGCTATAAACACATTACACACATGTTGACGGATATAGATTCCCAAACAAAGAGCAGGAATAATTGATATTAATTTCCTTTCGCAGTCGATTAATTCTTGGCGAGAGCGAAGTCCTGCGACTCTGCTTTTCACATTTCAGGAAAGACGCTGCAGTTTCCTTCATTGTGATGGAGATTTCGTCCTTTTCTCTTTAATCCCGACAAAAAAAACCACCAGATTATAAATGCGCTGCTCTTCTTTGCTAGCAAATGGGAATTAAAATACGATTCACAACGCCATTTCTCCCTCACGTCCCTGAAGGAGCAGTTTTTTCTTTTTTTTTCAGGAATTAATTAGCCGAATTTGTATGAAAATAGGTTTGGCGTGACATCTGGTCTGGTTGTAAGTGCTAAGTGCTAATGAGGCCTATTCAGAAGACGTGCATCTGTTGAGCGAGTCTGGTTTCTGTGACCCGGAGACTCTCACGAGACGACACGCCATTCCTGCGCTTTACTTTCACAGCCATTCAGATCGTCAGGATATTTGACAAAACAATCTGCACATACTTAAAGTGTTGATTGAACTTCCTGCTCTTAATCTCAGAGACATCGTTTAGCAAAAATAAACATTCTGTAATCAGTTGCTCTTTGCATCTCGCTGTTATTTTCTCTTTTGTAAAACTCAAGCTGAATGTCTCAACAGCTTTTCTGGATAATGAAAGTTGAGGGGGATTTGTGTTGTTTAAAACAATTAAAGTAACACACAAATGCAGCATAAACACCTTTAGTTAAACTCAAATTATATATATATATATATATATATATATATATATATATATATATGTATATATATATATATATATATATGTATATATATATATATATATATATATATATATATATATATATATATATATATATATATATGTATATGTATATATATATATATATATGTATATGTATATATATATATATATGTATATGTATATGTATATATATATATATATGTATATGTATATATATATATATATATGTATATGTATATGTATATATATATATATATATATATATATATATATATATATATATATATATATATATATATATATATATATATATATATATATATATATATATATATATATATATATATATATATATATATATATATATATATATGGAGATTTAATTTGTTTATAACTCTTCATAAACAATTACAAATATTTGTAATGTCATAATGGCATTTGTTAATTTAAGCATTTGTTTATTTGTGGTGTTTAAAACATTTCAACACAAAAATGCACAATAAAACTCCTATAGTTAATCTCATAATTTAAATAGGCAGATTTAATTGGTTTATAGTGCTTTATAAACAATTAATTAATAAAAATGTAATAATAGCATTTGTTAATTTAAGCATTTGTTAATTTGTAGTGTTTAAAACAATTAAAGTAACTCAAAAAATGCCCCAAAAAACACCTATAATACATCTTAAGTTACATACATATATACATACATGCATACATATACATGCATATACATCCACACACACACACACACACACACACACACAATTGGTATACAATTCTTTATAAACATTTATTAATTTTAAAAGGTAATAATAGCATTTGTTAATTTAAGCATTTTAAAATTTATATATAAACAACTATTTATTATAATGCATTAAAATCTTTAAATAACAGTAATAGTAATTTTTTATTTTATTTTTTAATCATGTTTCTCAACAATTTATTTTCATTAATAACTTTTATTTTTACAGACACACATGAAAAAATTAAGTACATAAAAACAACCCTCTCTCTCGCTTTCATTTATACATAAAATTATTAATAATAAATTATTATTTTTATTATTTATACAAATGATTAATTTGTTCATTTAGTCATTTCAAAGTTTACATTTATACACAATTTAATATAATTGATTATTATTCATCTAAAATAACAATAGCATAAAATGCACAAACATTTTACACGTCAATTTACTTTATTTCAGTTATTTTTATTATTCATTTTTCTTCATATACAGTTTGTGACTTGTTTTCATTTGTTTCCTTTTTTATTTATTTAGTTTTATATGCAGACACACTCTCTCATTCTACATATTCACAGTTATCTTTTACTTAAATTTATTTCCTCTCACATTTGCTTCATATATATATATATATATATATATATATATATATATATATATATATATATATATATATATATATATATATATATATATATAATTTTTTTTATTATTATTATTATTTTTTTTTATTACAATTTATTTATATCTATTATACATGGCGTTTAATAATAATAATAACACAAAAAAGTAAAAATAAACAGTATATATATATATATATATATATATATATATATATATATATATATATATATATATAAAGCAAATGTGAGATGAAATAAATTTAAGTAAAAGTAAAAAAAAATTAAGTTAAAGATATATATATATATATATATATATATATATATATATATATATATATATATATATATATATATTTATTTACTTATATAGTCCTTATAACTTTTAATACATTCATTATTTTTACAGTTATTAATTATAATCCATTATGAATGTCTCAACAGCTTTTTCTGTATAATCAAAGTGGAGGGTGATCTGTGTTCATTAAAACAAATAAAAAACTAAAGTATCCCAAAAATGACACATAAAATATATTGAGATTTAACTGGTTTACAGTTCTTCATAAACAATTGTATTATTAATTATTAATTATATATAATATTGATCTATTCATTGTAACATTCACATTACCACACAATTTATATACACTGAAAAAATATGTCTGCAAAATTGCTGCAAACATTTTATATGGGTTGAATTTAAACAAATGAAATTAAGTAATGTTCAACTTCATTTGTTTACACTCCGTCCAAATAAATTGTTTACCATCACTTTACCTAAAAAATTGAGTAAATCTAAGGAATCATCTTTTATTTTCAGTGTATATGCATAAGCGTTGTAGTGAATCTAAGATCATAAAGCCTGTTTGGACATTACAAATTTGACATTGGTGACTGAGCATTGGCCATGAACTCCAGGAAACCCCAGAGGTGTGAAGACGCCTCCAAAAAAACCTCAGTCTCCCCTCATCTCCAGCACTTAAAGCTGTTTAACGCATCCGACTGAAGCTTAACCATCTGAAAACACTGGCCTTCTGACCCGTCCACACGTCTGCGTTCGGTCTCACACAGATTAGTTCACGAAACGCTGCGTTTCTGTCAGCTTTTGTGTATGTTGAACAAAAGCTGGAGAATCGGGCGTATGGAGAATGGCTTTTCATTTTCAGTAGCCTAGTTCAAGGTCTGCTTTCTTTAAAAGCCACTGATCTTCACTGCCTGATTGACATACAATATTAAATGGATCTCAGAATGTACAAGCAGCACTGCATTAAATTACAATGCTCAGCTCCATGTCTTTGACATTTGACCATTTATTGTACTCCAGTATTTTCAATGGAGTTTCTGCTCTCGCCTGCTGATCAGCTTTTCATCTCGTATTACGCTTGAACAACTAAAGGAACGCTTAATTCTATTTAACTGATTGTATTTTAATTACATTACAACATTGATGCAGTAAAAGGAACTGTATGAAACTGAAAATAGTCACATTAACCGATCACCAGAAGTTTATCGGTAGGGGAAAAAAACACTAGCTGTGCATATACCCTACATCGAGCTGAGAAACGGCAGCGCATTGGGGACATAAATAGACGGCGCACACGTCCTTATTCAAGGTGAAGAGCTGCGGGTGAATCTGTACTCAGCGTTTCCACAGTCATTTATCAAGGAGAAAAGCCGCTCCGTATGTAAACGCTCGTCAGCGTGACCCGCGCAGCAGCTCCGGGAGAGTTACAGATCTGGATTAGGCCGTTATTAAAGTCTTCACGCATGCTGTTAGGAGACTGGTGTTTGTGCAAAAGACAGTCTGGATATATAAAACACACAGCGCTGCTCGCCCCGCTGATGCCTCAGACTGAAGTGCTCCCAAAACGCTTGTAAAGTCAGCATGGAAATCTAAATGTACTCTTATTATTATTATTATTATCATTTTATATGTATATAGTAGTGATTGTTATGCAAGCGCTGTATCTGTGCATTTCATTATTTTTGACATAATTTCTTTAGGGCGGGCTATCATCCATTTAGGGTAGGGTTATCAGTCCTTTAGAGTGGAGCTATCGTTTCATTAGGGTGGAGCTATTGTTTCTTTAGGGAGGAGATATCGGTTCTTTAGGGCAGGGATATCAGTCACAGGGCTCATTCCTTTAGGGCGGGGCTTTCAGTCACTTAAGGTGGGGTTATTATTCATTTAGGGCAGGGCTATCAGTCCTTTAGGGCGGGGATATAAGTCGCAGGGCTCATTCCTTTAGGGCAGTGGCTTTCAGTCCTTTAGGGTGGAGCTATTGTTTCTTTAGGGCGGAGCTATCAGTTCTTTAGGGCAGAGATATCAGTCGTAGGGCTCATTCCTTTAGGGCGGGGCTTTCAGTCACTTAAGGTGGGGCTATTATTCATTTAGGGCAGGGCCATCAGTCCTTTAGGGCGGGGATATCAGTCCTTTAGGGTGGAGCTATTGTTTCTTTAGGGCGGAGCTATCAGTTCTTTAGGGCAGGGCTTTCAGTCCTTTAGGGTGGAGCTATTGTTTCTTTAGGGCGGAGGTATCAGTTCTTTAGGGCAGGGATATCAGTCGTAGGGCTCATTCCTTTAGGGCGGGGCTTTCAGTCACTTAAGGTGGGGCTATTATTCATTTAGGGCAGGGCTACCAGTCCTTTAGGGCGGGGATATCAGTCGCAGGGCTCATTCCTTTAGGGCGGGGCTATTATTCATATAGGTCAGGACAATCAGTCCTTTAGATTGGGGCTATCAGTCTTTAAGTGTGGAGCTATTAATCATTAAGGGCAGGGCTATCAGTCCTTTAGGGCGGAGATATCAGTCGCAGGGCTCATTCCTTTAGGGCGGGGCTTTCAGTCCTTTAGGGTGGAGCTATTGTTTCTTTAGGGCGGAGCTATCAGTTCTTTAGGGCAGAGATATCAGTCGCAGGGCTCATTCCTTTAGGGCGGGGCTTTCAGTCATTTAAAGTGGGGCTATTATTCATTTAGGGCAGGGCTATCAGTCCTTTAGGGCGGGGATATTAGTCGCAGGGCTCATTCCTTTAGGGGGGGGGGGGTCTTTCAGTCATTTAAGGTGGGGTTATTATTCATTTAGGGCAGGGCTATCTGCCCTAAGCTGTTCGCGGTATTGTAACTATATTTACTAGCCTATATATACACAAATAATTACAGCTTACCTTTCAATGGGATGGGTGTACTTGTCTTTGGTCCATTCGTGGCCTGATGGTGGATACAGCTACTCGCAGATCATCTTCGACATCAAGACGTGATCAGCATTTGTTTTTGATGTGTGTAACAGCAGAAAAAGACTGCTCACACAAATATGTAGACCCAAACAGAAGCAGTAGATCCATTGCCACACAGGACAACTCTGTGTATTAGTCGTCTACTGCGATCCAGAATTCAGCCATTGTAGAATTTGTAAAATAACGTTTTTCATGTTTGATCACTGGACAGCTCAAGCAAAGCATCTTCCAGATTAGTGATTAGATTCAGAAAATGGTTGCCGTATCCAGTCATAGAGTTCTGGTTGCGTCTCTTTTGGAAAACACTTCTTGAATTGTTCCAAAAGGCTGCGGAGACGACCGGTGATGTGTTCTTTCAGGCTTCCGAGACCCATTCTCCACCAGATGCTCATCAAGCTCAGGAAACATCTCCACATTTTCTTGTTCAACTTGCTCAGCCCATCTTTCCAGTTTTTTCATAAATGCATTGACTTTGTCAGGATGTTTGTGTTTGGCCCTTATATAATGACAGATTAAGCATGTTCAGCTTTGAGTATACATGCCAAATAAGCAAGTTTACAACCAAACTGGATCTTTCAGGCAGTGGGCGAATTCCAATTTTGAGTCTTTTAAGAACGAGTGCACTTCTTCTCGAAGTTCATAAAACGCGCGAGTGCCTTCCCTTGTGATAACCACCGGACTTCGGTGTGAAACAGCAATGCTTCGTGCTGTGAGCCCATCTCTTTGCAAAGTGTGGCTAGTAGTCTGCCGTTTACTGGACGAGATTTTATCTGATTTATGACTTTGACTGCACATTTCAAAACACTGTTGAGTTCTGAATCAAGTGCTTTGCTAGCAGAGCTTCTACAGTCCAACAGAATTACAGAGACAGGACAAGAAATAGATAATAAATATATTTTTGTAGGTAATGAATGCAAATATACAAATTGACAAATGTATGTACAGGTATATTACTATATACAACTGTTGTGTGCAAATTGGCATGTAAAGTATGTTGTTAAATAAGTGTATAAAAGTGTATAGCGAGTAGTGATCTTTGCTTCACAATAACTATCATCATGTGTTCATGGGATGGTTTTCCTGAGGGGAGAAACTGTTTCTGTGTCGGGCTGTTCTGGTGCGCAGTGCTCTGTAGCGTCGACCAGAAGGTATCGTTATCTGCAATATGCTACTTGGGGTAGATTCACATTGCTTTTACACACATCCATCAAACAGGAGAAAAAAAGTGCACAGCAGCCAGTTTTGCCTTGATTTTTATATTGCTTTATCTCTTTTGTGAAAGCATGCTTCACCAGACTCGAACCCGAGCGCTCTGCAGCACGAGCACAGCACCATGCAAAGCAAGCAAACTGACTACACCAGAAAAGTGTGCATATGGAGATATGGGTGATGCGGTGAGCTTGCTTTGTATGGTGTTTGTGAAAAAACAAACTTCAAAAACATAATTCAGCAACTTTAGTTCCTTTTCACACTCATGATATTAAGTTATCATTTATTAAATGATTAAATGAATGTTTTTCCACAAAAATATAGGCTGAAATACAAATGGATGACCAACATCCAACATGTTGCAGCACAAGAAACATGCTCTTGCTCGTGGTTTCCTTTATTTAACCCTCATGCAGGGACGCTGATCTCTCTCTTCACGACAATACAAGTGATTTACACACTCCCAGCTGCTGAGATCATG
>NC_079453.1:1572759-1587759 GCF_903798145.1 Danio aesculapii
CCCTGGAGTAAGTGCCCCGCCTGAAGAGGGTCACAGCGGATCCCCGGACCACAGAGCTGAGGATTAATATTCATGCTGACGGTCAGCGCTGATGAAGAATTAATAATGGAGAGCGACAGCCGGCTGTTTTTCTGCACAGGTAGGAAATGAGCTGCTGTTAATGAGGCCCCTGAGCTCCTCAAAGGCTGTAATGAGCTTTTCTGAACACGCCGTCAAAACGCCAGCTCTTCCCAGCATGCATCTGTGTCGCTTGTTCACTTGGAAACTCACAGTCGTCTTGCATTCTGCTTTCTAAGGGGTCGATCACACTGAATGTGCTTTTTCTCAATCTGAGAACACAAGGTGCATCGCACTGCACATTTTACGTCGCTAGGCAACCACTGAAGCTGTGTATTGTGTTGATATTATTATACAGTAGTCCCTCGCTATAACGCGCTTCACCTTTCGCGGCCTCGCAGTTTCACCATTTTTTTTTTGTTTGTGCAATTTGACATGCTTTTTGTTTTTACAGCGCATTGTGTTCTGCATCCTGATTGGCTGTAGACCATTGTCAATCATTCTCCATGTCTCCTGTGCAGTACAGGAAGCGTTCAGCTTGCCAAATTAACATAAATCTTCGATCGCTAGCAGTGTGAGTTCCAACAAGGATGCAAAAAGGGTTACTGTCTGCAGCAAGACCATCGTAAAGGGGGTCGCACACCGGATGCGCCACCCAGCGCAATGCAAACATAGGTTTATATCAGGGAACGCACACCAGCGCCACAAGCTGGCAGCAGTCTGTAGTCCCCAGCTACGACTCAGGAAACTGTTCATATTTCTGCCGCACCATCTGCCTAATTTCATTTTAAATAACATGCGAATGTGAACGTATGATGTGTGTTACTTCCAACTATCATGTGCGCGGTTTTGATCTTTGGTTTTATTCTATAATCCTGGGCTTAACTTTCAGTGTTTAAGTGAAGTTTCATAAACTAATTTGGAGAGGAGCACGTGATATGATTGAGCACGTCTGGCCGCTCATCTGTAATCAGTAATAATCCAATCAGAGTGATCCTAGTTTACTATAAATGGATCATTTTCTCCCTACTGTTCTATCTTCATTTGGAAGAATCCCCCCTTCCACCCCATCTCCTCCTTTTCCTCCCTTTTCTAAAGGGGGAGCTCTCGAGACCTACCTGATCTCGGATCTCCTCATATGCTTATCGACCGGGCGGGAGTCCTGGGCTCAAATATCTCCGAGCTCAGGGTTCTCTCCCGGGACAGCATGCCAAACCTGCTTTATACGTCAAACATATCTAAGTGGGAACTCTTGAAACAAGAGAGAAAATTGTGAAAATGTTAATGCCTGTCTGAGAAAAGTGTATAAATTGTGTAGTGAGGGGGTTTACAGCCTTAAAATATCTATAATAAACGGGAGGGAGCCCCGGGCTCGAGGATCTTATGAGCTCAGGGCTCTCTCCCGGGACAGCATGCCTAACAAGCTTTATAATCAATCATCAGCTAAGTGTGAACTCTTGAAATGATGTTCATGTTGGATGCGCACTACATTGAGTGTCCAAAAAACTTTCTAAACACACACACACACCCAGTGAATGAGCCTCATTTTAAACATATTTTTAGTTGCTGTAGCAGACGCTTTGATTTCAATAAAACTCCTACAGTCTGCTTTTGAATATCACGCTCAGTTTCCACATGGAGACGCCGACGCAGGGCATTATGGGACGCCACGTGTTCTTCCAGCATGATGCAAAGCGCCTGTAATGAAAGCAATGATGCTCGCGCAGCTTGTCTCCGGCAGGCCGTTTGTGTCCCTGTAAGACCACAGGCGAATGTTTTAAACGTGTCCCATTTCTTACCGCATGCATTTATGTATGAGCGGCAGTCATAAAGCGCTGACGGGACGCAGTGACACGGAACAGCCACGCATGTAGAGCTTCACAATGCATTACGTGTTGGGCAGGAGGACAGTGTGTTTGAGACATTAAGACGAAGCCTCGGGTTCTGCGTTCACTGACTGAAGAGTGTGTCGATTACAGGTCAAACTGTGTGTGTGTGTTAGTTGAGAGTGAATAGAGTATTGAGATCTTTGTTTTTTTAGTTTGTCAGTTCACCACAGGAGTCTTTCAGTTTGTAGTTGGCTTAATCGTTTCTGCACTTTGCTAACGGTTTGTGTTTGATTACAAGTCAGTCCCACCTCAGATTACATTCAGTGTTAAAGGGATAGTTCACACTAACATGAAGGAGCCGAACACACTGAACAAGTTTTCCGCGCTGGGAATGTGAGCTGCACCACACACACTGCCTTTTTATTCTGACCAGAAAACTCTAAGTGCACTGCGCTTTTTATGTTGCTAGGCAACCACTGAATTAACTGCATATTGTGTGTGTGTATATGAGTATATGAGTGTGTGTGTGTGTGTGTGTGTGTGTGTGTGTGTGTGTGTGTGTGTGTGTGTGTGTGTGTGTGTGTGTGTGTGTGTGTGTGTGTATATATAAATAAATAAGTGTGTGTGTGTATATATGAGTGTGTGTATATATATAAAATTAAATAAGTGTGTGTGTGTGTATGAGTATATGAGCGTGTGTGTGTGTTTGTGTCTTTGTATGCGAGTGTACATCTGTGTATACATTTCTGTGTATATGTGTGTGTGTGTGTGTGTGTGTGTATATATTTATGTGTGTGTTTGTGTCTGTATGCGAGTGTACATCTGTGTATACATTTCTGTGTATATGTGTGTGTGTGTGTCTGTGCATATGTGTGTGTGTCTGTCTATACATATCTGTGTATGTAAATTTGTTTATGTGTCTTTGTATACATGTCTGTATGTGTGTGTCTGTGTAAATGTTTAACGTGTTTGTGTGTGTGTGTCTGTGTATATGTGTGTTTAATATGTTTATGTGCGTGCCTGCGTATGCATGTATACATGTCTGTGTGTGTGTGTGTATATAAGCATTTAACAAGTGTATGCATGTGTGTGTCTGTGTGTATATATATACATATATATGTGTGTGTTTAACGTGTTCATTTGAGTGTGCATGCGTCTGAGCATATATGTGTTTAATGTGTGTGTGTGTGTATACATGTCTGCATATGTGTGTGTGTCTGTGCACGTGTGTTTGCATGTATGTGTTTATGTGTGTGTATGTATGTTTGTGTGTTTTCCGTGTATGCATGTATATGTGTATGTCTGTGTATATGTATGTGTGTGTGTGTGTGTGCGTGTATGTATGTATGTGTGTTTGCACATGTGTGTTCCTGTGTGTATATGTGTATGCAATATATGTTTGTGTGTGTGTCTCTGTATACATGTCTGTGTATATGTTTGTTTGTGTTTGTGTTTGTGTGTGTGTGTGTGTGTGTGTGCGCTGCATCAGAGTAAACAGCACCCGCTCACGAGTCTCTCAGTGTGTTTTCTGGCAGGAATCCTTCAGTCTGTAATTTAGATTTAATGTATTGGCCAGAGACCAAAGACTGCAGGTAATGACTGTGTTAGTTACTCTGAGAGTGACATGAGGAGATGTGAGCGCTGGTAAACACTTCACACACACATGCTTTACAGCATCACTCACACTGTGAAGAGCCGTCCAAAAGGCCAACAGCAGGACTATACGGCCTTCTGATGCTGCTATTATTCACTATAAACAGCAGACCTGTGGATTTACACACTTACACTAGCAGACTGAAGGAGAAATAAGGGGAATAGGTGAGATTTTACACCACATATATGATGCTGAAACTGTTAAGGAAGAAACGTAATCGAACCAGGATCCTATGACGCTGAAGACTGGTGTAGTGATGCTGAAAATTAAGCTTTTGAATGCTGGAATAAACTAAATTTCACTCTATATTCACGTTGAAGACAAGTATTTGAAATTACATTCATTTTCATTATGACTTAGTCCCTTTATTGATCAGGGGCCACCACAGCGGAATGAACCGCCAACTTATCCAGCATATGTTTTACACAGCGGATGCCCTTCCAGCTGCAACCCATCACTGGGAAACATCCATACACACTCACTCACACACACTAAGGACAATTTAGCTTACCCAATTCCCCTATAGCGCATGTGTTTGGACTGTGGGGGAAACCGGAGCACCCAGAGAAACCCACGCCAACACGGGGAGAACATGCAAACTCCACACAGAAATGCCAACTGACCCAGCCGAGGCTCGAACCAGTGACCTTCTAGCTGTGAGGCCACAGCGCTACCCACTGCACCATCATGTCACCCCTTATTTGAAATCAAATCATTATTTTAAAAATTATACCACAATTTTTTTGGACTTTTTACTGTATTTTCCTCTAAATAAATGCAGCATTGGGAAGCTGCAGAAGATGATTTGAGGCTAGCAATAAAACAATTATTATAATGCAAAGTAAATTAGTTAAATTCTGAGAAAAACATTGAAATAAAATAAGGAGATTAAACTGATTTGGAAAAAAAGTCATTATTTTTTAGAGGGAAAAAAATGTCATCAAGTTTTGTAAAAAAAAATGTTATAAACTTAAGAATAAAGTCATTAAATTTTGAGAATAGAGTTATTATTTTTCAGTGAATCTAAATATAATGTGGAAGACAAACTAATATTTTTAAAATTTAAAATAACTACAAAAAAATACAGAAAAATAAAATTGAAATAAAATTCTAAAAAAATGTTGTTTTATTAAATTTTATTAAATACTTTTTCAATTTAGAAAATAAAGTTATTATTTTTCAAGAAACTAAATGTAGTTGAATACAGAATAGCTTTTTTGCAAGAAATTAAAATAAAACGTTAAGAATAAACGTATTAAATTCATAAAAAATTGAGGAAAATAAAAAATAAATAAATAAAATGTTGGGAATAAACTTATTAAATTTAAAAAATGAAGTATATTTTTGAGAAAAACAAGTATTAAATTCTGAGAATATATTGTTATTTTTTAATAAATCTGAATAAAATGTTAAGAATAAACTGATTAAATTCAGAGAAAACAATTATTAATACATTTTTCTCTTATTAATCTAATCTGCTTTCAAATCTATTAATTGAGATTATTTAGATTGATGATGTGTGTTTCAGTTTATTTTGGCTTGATTCATATTAAAAAAAAACAAACAAATAAATAAATAAATAAATAAAATAAAAATCACAGAATTTAATAAGTTTATTCACAAGATTTTAAAACTTTCTCTTGAAATTGAACATGTTTTTTTTTTAAATAATGACTTTATTCTTAAAATGTAATGCATTTATTTTTAACATTTTGTTTAACCTTCATTCATTAATTTTCCACAGCGAAATGAACCGCCAACTATTCCACTGTATGTTTTACACAGCGGATGCCCTTCCAGCTGCAACCCAGTGCTGGAAACACCCACACACACTCATTCACACACACTCACACACTACGGCCAGTTAAGTTCATCAATCCCTTTAGACATAAACCCACACCAACACGGGGAGAACATGCAAACTCCACACAGAAATACCAACTGAGCCAGCCGGGACTCGAACCATTGACCTTCTTGCTTTGAGGCCACAGTTGTAACCACTGAGCCACTGTTCTGCCACGATTTAAACTTTTTTCTCAAAATGTAACAAGGGTTTTTTTTAAATAATGACTTTATTCTTGAAATGTAATGCGTTTATTCTTAACATTTTATTTCAATTTTGTTCTCCAAATTGAATGAGCTTAATCCTGCATGATAACGAATTTAATCTTGAATTGATTACATTTTTATTTCTGGGCCAAAAACCCTCTTCCGTAGAGAGAACTGCAGATCATTATAAAATCCTTTATAAAAGTCCCCATCCCCAAACTTTTTAATGGTATTGTGTAATATAAACGTCCATGAATAATCCAGAAATAAGCTGACAGGAGAAGTGTATTCTGAATGCACTGTGAGTCACTTCAGATGACAGCGTCTGCCGGATGCACACTTGTAGAATAATCTTCAAGTCGACACCTTTTAAGTGACCTACTTTTGTTCAGATTCTCGAGCAGCAGTGCATGCATTTTTCATTGGGAATCCCAGAATGCATTGTTGCGAATGCATCCGGCATGTCCGGTGAGACAAAATGTTCAGTATAAATAAGAATAATGTCCTTTAATGCTTAATGGAGGACTTGCAATTTTTATGTAGCACGCTGTACGTTTCAGATGCGTAATTAATAAGCAGCGCTGCATTATATGTCATCTGGATTATGTAATTAGATTCCAAACATTAATTATACTTATTAAATAGTTCTTTTTTAAAGAATAAAAACAGTAATATTGACAAATAGCGGTTTTGGTTTTAAATAAATGTAATTACTGTTTTAAATTAACCCTGCGATGTGACTATTACATTTATATGTACGGGGAAATTAAGTATTGAACACGTCACCATTTATTTCAGAAAACATATTTCTAAAAGTGCCGTTGACTTGAAATTGGGTGGATAACACCCAAAGAAATCCATATATGAAAAGAAAACAAATCTCATTAGTTTAAAAATGAAGTCCTGTGTAATAAAATGAAATGACGCAGAGGAAAGTATTGAACACATGAAGGAAAGAAGGTGTAAAAAGGGAGTGAAAGCTCAGACAGCAGCTGAAATCTCTTAGTAATTCTTCAGCAACCCTCTGCCCTTCCTCAGTGTAAATGAATATCAGCTGCTTCAGTCCAACATCTACATTAGCAGGAGGATGAAGATGAAACCATTTCAGCAAGACAAGATGTGCGTTCGACATGAACCACGGCTGCAGCCGGTGATCAATGAGATTAGCCCAGCGCAGGTGGCGGCAGAGTTGAAAACGGAGCCATCAATCCAGACACACTCAGGGACTCAAAGTTGCGGCAGTCATGATGACCGATCACATGGCGTCATCATCATTTATTTATTTTTATTTATAACAACAACAAAACATTTACAGTACAAATAAAACAGAATACAGTCTCTACAAACTATAGTTTATTTTTAAACGTTAAGAGAATTATGAATTAAATATATAAACTCATGAGAGAAATCAGGGGAAACGAGAGGGTAATGTAAACATAGAAACAAATAGGCCTCTCAAATAAAAAGCAATAAGCACAAATTCCAGGGGTTTAAACATCACTCTTTAGGCTAATACTTCTTGATTGATTATGCTAAAAGGGCTTTACATTTATAGATATAAAACTTTCCAATATATTTTAGTGTAAAACCCAAAACAAGGTGTTTTGATTAAGTCTTAAACTATGATTAAGATTATTTTGGATAATGAAAACATTTTTAAAAACGCACTTTAATCCAAACAGATTGAACAAAAGACATTCCTAAAATAAGCGAGATACACTTTAAGTAGAAATTTCCAAGAAAGAGCACAGTACATCAATGTCACTTTTAAAGTTTGTGTATAAACAGCTTGACAGGAAATAAAATATTTTATTATCATATAAATCATAATTATTTCATTAAACAGTTGTTTAACTTAATTTGTTCATTTGAAACCTTTAGGGTGGCAGGAAAAATGACAATTGTTTATTACAAGTCTTTAAGACTTCTGAGTAGGGCCAGACGGAATCTGCGGACGTTTTTTGCAATTTCTGACCAGAATTTTTGTAAAAATCTGCAGATTTCTGCTGAATTATTTTGGGAGTATCATAACTAAAACCTTAATATGTCAAATAAAAAATATTATCTTTTTAACTTGTATTTATCAAATTAGATCCACTTTATTAAACAAAGCAAGTCTCTCGTATAATATCTCTACTAAAAGACAGGAAATATTACTTTTTAAACTGCATTGTACATAAATCAGATGAACATTTTCATATTAGTCAGTAATATTACTGTAATTAATACTATTGTAATACATGCAATTACTCAAGTGAATAAACAGAATTAATGATGGGCTAAAAATCTGAGGAATTCTGCACACACAGATTTCGTGTGGGTCTACTTATGAGTTAATATTTAGGTTATTCACAAAAATATGTAATTTAAATCGTTCATGGAGCTGAATACAGTAAATGGTCTGTATAAAAAGGTCGAAAATAAACCTCTGCGAACAATCTAGCTTGTAAAAACAAATTAACAAAAGATGATACTGCAGTAAAATATTTGTCTTTTAATAAGCATGTGTACAAAATTGAGATGGTATAAAAAGATAATTGTTTGTTTTGAAATTTGTGAGATGGAATTTGTCCAATAATAAACCTGAAACACACGTTGTTAATGTCGTGTGGTGAATCCAGCCAATCGTGTAATATCGGTGTCATCATGGCAGCTCCTGCAGTCGCTCTTCAGACACTGTACGGGCTGAATCAATCGTCTGATCTCGGAGCGATGTCGGGGTACTTTGATGCGACATGTCACGTGGCGTCTGCGCAGCATCAAGCTGGACAAATTTTCTAACTGCCGTGCTGCGCTTAAAGACAGATTTGGATCGATTTGCGCATACCTAATGATCAAAAACACAGCCAAGGAAACTCTCAGATGCTTTCAGGGAAAGAAAATCAAGCTGTAGAATGGCCCAGCCAATCACCTGATCCGAATCCAATTGAAAATACAAAATAAAGCTCAGATTTGATAGATAAGACCGACAGAATCTTCAAGATTTTAACACTCTGTTTAAGTCTGTGAGAAACTCACACCTGAGCGATGCATGCGAGAGGCGTCTTTAAGCTGCCATCATATTGTTCAGGCCTAGTGGACAGCATCCTTCTCTACAATCTCCCAACCCTCAGGTATCATTACATGAAGATAATATTCCTAACACTCGATACCCCGCACCAGAAAAAATGCCCCTCACGCAGAATCCATTATCCAGACGTCTCAGATAATGGGATCCACTTCCGCGGCTCCTGCAGAGTGGCCGTAATAGACTTATAATCAGTTTTCATCCTGCTTTCTGTGCTGCTCTGAGATCTGCTCTCGCTGTTAAAGACGCTTCGGGAAGAGCTGGAGAGCTGAACATGTGTCGACACACACACATCTGGACAAACACACACTGAGATACACTCAGACACACAGAGAGTTTAATGATGAGGCTTTTTAAGCTGAAATAAATCAAGAAGAATAAAAATATTTTGTAGTTTAGGTGGCTCAGTGGTTAGCACTGTGGCTTTACAGCAAGAAGGTCACTGGTTCGAGTCCCAGCTGGGTCAGTTGGCATTTCTGTGTGGAGTTTGCATGTTCTCCCCGTTTTGGTGTGGGTTTCCTCCGGGTGCTCCGGTTTCCCCCACAGTCCAAACACATGCGCGAATTGATGAACTAAATTGGCTGTAGTGTATGAGTGTGTGTGTGTGTGTGTGTGAATATGTGTATGGGTGTTTCCCAGTACTGGGTTGCAGCTGAAAAGGTATCCGCTGCAAAAAACATACACTGTAGTAGTTGGTGGTTCATTCTGCTGTGGCGACCCCTGATGAATAAGGGACTACGCAGAAGGAAATGAGTTCAGAAGCTGGAGCGGCTCAGATCCCAGAGCAGACAACAGTAAGTGTCTTTAATGCTGGAGATCATCAGATGCTCTGATGTGACGTTAAACACTTTAACTGGAAGTAATTCTGTTGTTTCTGTGTTTGTTTGGCTCAAGGGCTGAACGGACACACACACACACACACACACACTCGCTAATAACATCACGCTCAGATACACTCTCTGTGATGAAGATTGAAGAGGAGCTTTCTGAGAAAACACACACAAACATGCACAAACACAATCACACAACAGTTAGAGACACACAGGCACACTCACACAATCACATACATTCATACACAGACATACAGACACACACACATACAAAACATGCATTTACTGAGACACACACTGACATGCACACACATACACACACACTCAATGCATCCACAATTTCTGTCTCACAAACATATGTGCACTCACAGACAGACACACACTTTAATCACATTCATTTACTTTAAATGGCTTAAATTGACTTTAATTTTAATGTTAATCAGGTTTTAAGATTTTTTTGGTATACAGAAGTTTAATTTCATATTTTTAGTCAGTTTGATTGATGTAAGTTCAATATATTTAGCAGCAATTTAGTTTTAAACAGCAAGATTATATAAATAGAGGCATATAGCTTATATAATATATACTTAATATTTTAATCATTTATTTATTTATTTAAAAAAACTAAACGAATAGAAAGTGCTATTTTAATTGTAAAGTTTTGTGTTAATTAATTTTAAACGTTAATTTTAATTTCAAGTTTTTGATAATTTTTTTGTACCTGAAATCTTTTAACTAGTGCTCATTTAAACATCGAGTTTAATGATTAATGCAGCTACATTAAAAACTGCAGTTTTTATCATCGTCATCACTAATTTTATGATACAAAATATTTTAGAATAAAGACTAAAACATTTAATCAATCATTTGCTAAAATTAAATAATTATTAACACTTAAATTATTTAATCTATAACAATAATTTAAATCGCACAATGCAGTTTCATACCAAGGGCTCTATTTTAATAATCTAGGTGTAAAGTCTCAAGCGTATAGCGCAAAAGCATTAAGAGCGTGTCCGAATCTACGTTTGCCATTTTTATTATGGAAAAAATAGGGTCTAACAGGGTTGTGCTTATTCTCTTAATGAGTTCTGGGTGTGTTTTAAGCATAACCTGCATTACATCAATCAGTGTCTCGTCTCTCCTTCCCTTTAAGAGTCAGTTGCGTCACTCCATGCCGCATTTGCTATTTACAATGGCGACTTTGTAAGCGGAAAAACTGCCCAATTCACTAGCGAGAAAACAGTTAAACAAAGCATCTGCAGCGCGAGGATAAAGAACAAGCCACTTTGGAGTAAGGAAACGGTGGAAACTCACTCCACTGAAGACATCCATTAGACTACACATTTAATTTCCTTTGTTAAGCACAAATTTTTGTTTCAAAACTATTTCTAAATTTCCAGCAAAGGAATAAATAAACAATATATACACACACATATATACACACATATACATATATATACACACATATACATATACATACATACATATACATATATATATATATATATATATATATATATATATATATATATATATATATATATACACTGTAATCCCGAATAAGTTGACAAAACTCAAAAAATTTGAGGTAATTAGTTACGTCAAATTTTTTAAGTTATGAAATTTTCTATTTTAAGTAAACAGAAACATCAAGTTTTGAGTTTGTTGTACTCATGCAAGACACTTCTCCTAACTTAAAATACCCAAGTTACTCAGCTCATACATTTTAATAGCAATTAACTTAATTGTTTTAATTTCTCCAAACTTTAAATCCTCAAGTCACCTAGCTCATACATTTTAATAGTAATTAACCTAATTGTTTTAATTTCCTTCAACTTTAAATACTCAAGTCACCCAGCTCATACATTTTGATAGCATTTTTATTAAATTAACTTCTCCATCTCAGTTTCACAAATGAAATTATCCATAATTTTAATCTTTAAACCCCATAAATCTATCAAAATACATCTGTAATTTTAAACACACAGACAATACCATTTTAGACATTTATTTTTAAAGAAAAAATGTCCAACAGTACAAATGTGCCTCCTGTGCAATTACAAATGTCATGAAACAATAAAAACAATTAGACATTAGGAGATTTAAAATAAACACTATTCTGAAATTAATAAGAATTTCCCAAAATGCAAATATATCAAACAAGAAAAAAAAACACTAAGTTTGACAAAATTAAATAATAATAAGATTAATAAGAACTATGAAACTTACAGTCTTAAAGCATTCGTTAATAAAGAATAAGTGCACATTCTGTGAAGTGACTATTGTTTAGAAAAAAAAAAAAAAAGTCATTGGCACAGTAACTATCAAATGGTTTATATATATATATATAAATATATAAATATAAATATTCAGTCTTGGTTGAACTATGATCCTGTCATTTACTCTAACTTATTCCAAACCTGTTTGAGTTTCTTTCTTCTGTTGAACACTTAAAAGGTTATTTTTGACAAAAAAGCTGAAACCTGGAACCACTGATTTCCACAGTATTTGTTTTCCTATTAGAAAGTCAATGCCTCAAAATAACTTTTGTGTTCAACAGAAGCAAGAAATTCAAACAGGTTTGGAACAAGTGAAGAGTAAGTAAATGTCAGAATTTTACGTTTTAGACAATCTATCCCTATATATATAATAAAATGCACCATTACAAATTAAAGGTACATACATGTTTTGAAGTTACTACCCCAGTGACAGTCTTTATTGAGTACAAAAAAAGGCTCTACATCAACTCATTCTTTAAGGATTCTATGCTAATCGCCTTTCCATTTTATATCATCCATGCCAAGCAAAACTTTTTGTACAAGTTCAAAGTCCTTTACTATATACTATGTGAAGAGCATACATTAATCCAAACAAGACAAAAAAGGTCTGGAAGTGTGCTGTGGGTGGTGTCCAATTCATTCTTCAGGACAACAGAGACCCTCAGTGACTGCAGGGCCAATAAAGCATCTTCAGTCAGCGCTTCAGGATTATTAATCTAAAATATAATTCAAGGATATTAATGTTAGGACAATATCAATATGACTGAGCCAATTTTACATGATTCATCAACAAGTCATGATTACAAATATGTTAAGTAAAAGTTGCTACTCAACTTTCATCTTTTCAATAGAACATGCATAATTGTGAAAAGAATGAATGAAGTCTTACCAGGGTGGTCCTAAAGAATCCCCAGTCACGCTCACGCAGCAAGACCAAAAGACCTCTGATAACAGTAGTCCATCATGAACTGACATCATGCAGTTCCTGCAAAGACAAAAATTAAGAAAAAAAAATCTAAATAAAATATCTATTTATATTTTAATTAATACATGACCCCAAACATACCTGCTCATCATAAACCTTCAAAAGATTAGCCAGGGTATCTGCTGTCTTGCCAGTTTTGGATGCTGTTTGCCTTAAAACTGTCATCAAATGAAATAGGTGGTGGTGCAGTTGTCCAAAGAATTTGTGGGGAAAATTCTCATTTGTAACATGTTGGTACTCTGCAAAAGTAAGTAAAAGAAAGAAAATTTCATAAAACAAACCCACACTACAAAATATATAATGCTAGAAAAAATATATTAATATTATTATTATGTTTCATTTACTTATTTATTTTTTTACCTCCGATGAAAATCAGGTGTTGATCAGATCAGATGTTGATATCAGGATCTTCATATTGTAAACTGAACTCAAGGTCTAGCTGAAGTTTCACTTTCCTTGCTGCAAAAGTATCATTGCAAATACACTGTAATATTTATTTTAACTGGATATGCCAGGCATAGTAGTACAAAATGAATATTTTACCCACCTTTTACATGCCTTCATATAAGAATCTTTCTGTAGTCAGCAACAACCGACCTTCAATTCTGTATGTACACAAAGTCACAGTGTCATTCAGCTGAGAGTGGAAGTAGTACAATTGCATGATGTCTAACGTCAACCCCCAAAACGGTTAGCAATAGATCTGATCATCATGTTAGTTGCTTTGATTCGATGAACACGGATTTAACTTAAACAGTATTGAAATTTCGAAAACTGAATAGGACGACAAATTTAAGGCCTGTTTTTAAAAGCTAGAAATAACAAAACTTACCTTATTGTCTAATGAGGTAAAAATATATAGCCTAAAAAATATATATATATTTAAGTGATAAATATATTTTAAGCTGCAAAATTTGCACATCAGAAAAACTATTTCTTGTTTACCAAGTCTGGATGATTAGAATATTTGTTTTATTATTTTATTTAATATTTTATTTAATAATTTTAATTACTTTGTATTACTGTGTTATAGATAGGCATACTTTGTTTTTAGGCTATATATATTCTCTCCAGAGTAAATATTTAAAAAAATAGATTGGAAAAAAAACGTTTACCATACCTTTAACATATGTTTGACTTAAATGACATTTAAAATCATTTAACTGATCGCATTGATCAGGTAATCATTGATATGCAGAGATGTCTTCTCCAGCGCAGGGAAATAATCAGTGCTGATCTGTACTGGTGATTGAGGTAAAGTGTTTTATATTTACACATTCAGACTTTCTCCTTTATAATATAATATAATTTCAGAAAAGTAGTTTTTGCATATTCTAAATAGTAAAATCATATTAGCAGCCAATGACTTTCAAAGTACAACATTGTTCAGTCAAAAAAATTGTGCATTAAGTGTAACGTTAATGTTGTTTTCATGTCATACTTGCATGTGATTTCAGACCGAATACACAAAGTACCATGGTAAACGACATATGGGGAGAGTCACAAGTTGTTACTGGACGAATGTATGAATATAAAACCAACTTTACCTCAATGTGCTAGTGTGAGATGAAGCTCTGCTCTGTACCTGCTCAGGTGAGGAGCACAGCTTAAATGTTCTCCGTTAGGCTCTCCTGTATGGATCAGCATGCAACAAGCTGTGTGTGACAGACAGCTACGTTTTGAGGCTAAGTTTTTGCCCGTCATCAGAAAATACCGTTCAGTATTTAGGCGGAGATTATTTGAGTTATGATTATGCACCTTTCCTTTCCGTAGTGCCTACAGATCGCGAAGATAATACCACATTCACAGTCTGGACAGAGTTCAGCGCAGCGCCATGACGTGCGGTTGTATGAGCGCGCGTCACCATGACAACCTAAACGCATGCTCGCGCCAAGATTTAAAAATATGTTAAAAATTGAATTTGCCGATTTCAAATGTTTTTGTCCTTATAACACTGTTAAAATTCATAGTTAACACATTACAACTAACGCTAACGTTGCACTGATTCAAATTTTTTTAAACAGTAATGTTAACGTTAGTTAGCAACAAGTGGGGCTAAACACGTTTTCTGTAATGCACGACATGTAAACGCATTCAGACAAACTCTACATTACATTGAACTGTTACTGTGATTATATTGATTAAAACATAAATTTAATATTTCTTGGATTTGTAAATAGTTCACTTACTGTAGTGTGAAGCGAGGCCGATCCGCCATCTTGAAAAAACGAATGAAGCACGAGAACG